>NW_019386193.1:52641-80716 GCF_000671375.1 Centruroides sculpturatus | reverse complement strand
AAAAATAATAAAATCCTTACTTTTTTAATTGATTTTTTAAAGAAATTCTTAAATAATTAAGATAAATATTTAACATCATTAAGAAATTTTAATATATATATATTTTTTTCTTTTTTTAAAGACACTAAATTAAGATTTTTATTTATTAATATAAATAATTAATATAAGCTATTTAAATCTTAAAAGTTAGTTAGAAATATTTATTTATTTATTTCTAAAATTTAAAATAAATTTCGCTTTTAAAAAAAAACAAAGAAAATAAAATAAATAAAGGTATCAAGTTATCTATCAACCCACAGTTAGCTTATCCTGAGCGGAAAGTCAAGTCACATAAGAAAAGAATCAATAAAAATTTTGAGTTAATTTTCTTGTAATTAAGACATTTTGTTGCCTTTACGATTTTTTCTTTTTTTTTCTTTCTTTTTTTTTTAAAAACGAAATTTTTTCTGAGACTTACCGCTATGGACAGACCAACCAATGTAGGAGGCACTAAATGCAGGGCGTGATATATGTCTTCTGTCTCCTGCCTTGCGTACAACATCACTGAAGGGAAAAAAGACAGTTAATTGTCGTGGTCCCTCAAATAATTTTTTTTTTTTTTTTAAATAAATATCTCACTAACTTTAAAAATGCCTCCTCTGTTTAATAAAACTAATCTACCGATTTTTAAACAGTAAAAGTTAAGATCCCACCCTTGACGTAGTTGAAAAATCCTCACCCCTGTGTAATTAAGTATCAAAAGTAAAATTCCCCACCCCTAGTGTTATTAGAAGAGAAGAAAAGGTAAGATTTTTGTTAGAAATTCGTGACCCCCTGTGGAATAATCTATGGATTTTTTAGGGGAGGAAACGATTTTGTAACGCTATTTTAAACTGTCACCGGATATTTTCTTCTTCTTCTTCTTCTTCTTCACTGAAGTTCTTTAAATGGAACGAGACGATTTTGCAACCTAATTGTCGATCTGATTTGAATTAATCACGTTCAACTTCCAACAAACGAAGGCGTGGTTGGATTCTATTTCAGTCAATGTCACACAGGCAGCTGGACCCTGGTTCACCCATGTTAAAACCCAAGGTGAAATTCGCTATCTCGCTATTAGATTTTGTAGTAAAGGATCACGCCCCTAGTTTAGTCAGCACAATTAAAAATCGATTCCTACTTCTAACTTTTATTTCTTTCTTCATTTCAATTAAATTATCTCAGATTGTATTTTAAAACTCAAGGATAAATACGATTCGAATTTCAAGGATTTTCTTTTAAAAATTAAACTAAAGTCAACGTAAACACAAAGAGAATTTTTTAATTTTTTATTTTATTTTTGGAGGAGAAATAATAAAAATCTGTGCAATTCTGTCATCGCTGACATCTCATTTTTTATTGAAATATACGACGAGAGATTCGTAGAGAAAAACAAAATAATTTACACTAGATTAAACTAGAGAAAAATTTAGGCCATTTCTCAGCGTGTAGTGATTGCGATAAGGTCATTAAGCTGTTCAACCACGTACGTTTATTTATTTCCTTTCTCCTTATTTCGGAACAAAATAAATATCGATTTTTATAACTTTCCCATTTTATCTCTTCCTTTATGTAATAAACTAAATCATTTTTTCTTATTTTTCCCCCCTATAAATACCACAAATCTGACTTATAAGTCACAATGCATTAGACTTTACTAAAGTGAAAAAAAAATAAAAAAATACGAATTAAAATATGAGGAATTTCCTTTACATTTTCAATAATAAGTGAAAAATATAAAATGCCAGCCCATATAATAGCAAAAACTTTAGTAATTTATGCTCTAATTTTTAATTAGCTGTAACCATTGTTTTCCTATTGTCTTGCTTAACTTTTTCTTCATAAATTTTGTGTTTATGATAATAATTCTTGCCTAAATTTTGTGTTTATGATGATAATTCTTGCCTAAATTTTGTGTTTATGATGATAATTCTTGCCTAAATTTTGCACTAATGTTTAATCATTATATTGATATTATTTCTCTGAATAAAAGTCACTAAGTATTAATGCAAAATTAATTATTCTTATTTATGTCATACTTTAAAAAAAATAAATATTTGCATAATTTTGCCAAACTTTTGCTATTTTCCTGCACTAATTTTCACTAAATTGAAAAGCAATAACAATCGAATTAATTAATAACTATACTATTATATGCAACAATTGTATCAATTTTAATTAAAAAAAAAAGAAATAAGGGAAAAAATGAAGAATAAAAGTCCAGAAAATTCCCTAAAATGTTCATAAATAATAAAGAAACCTAACTACGGAATAAAGGAAAGAAAATAATTAACTATTTTTAATTGCCAAATTAAAATCTTAGATGATAATTAAGCTTCTTAAATTTCAAAAAAAAAAAAAAAAATCAAATATCTAGTCCTATAAACATGTTATACTCGAGTAATTAATTAATTAAATATATAATTGACTAAATTTTGAATTTATTCACAATTTATAAATTTAACTTGATGAGAGAATAATTAAAAATGACATTCACCTCTATCATTAGAAAACGTTTTAATCCGTTTAGCAGGGGGTAAACTTTGTAATGCTATTTCGACATTTGACCTAACATCCACTGGTGTTTCTCGATGATCTAATCTATAAAATAATAATAATGGTAATAAATTCAGATTTTATGCTTATGATTTAAACTAATTTTTTAAAATAATTAATAATTGTTAATAAAATAAATGAACTAACAATAGTAAATGTTCATTTTAATGACAGAAAAATATAAATAATTTTAATTAAGAGACAGAAAAAGATAAATATGCTCATATATAATGCAAGAGTTTTAATTAAAAAAAATTATTTTAAATACAATCACGTAAACAGCTTTAAAATCTAAGTGATAAACTATATTTTTATTATTTAAATACATTATTCAAAACTAACGATAAAAATTTAAAGGGATTACTTTGATTTATGCTATTAAAATTTAAATATATATATATATATATCCTATTTGTTAAGATAAGCGAATTATTCAAATATATAATTTTTAATAAAAATAAATATGGATGTTATAAATTCAAACAGAGGTAACATCCTTTCACATTAACTTCGATCACGCGAGGTAATTTCGCTAACGGCTAATGACACGACCGAAAAAGGGGCATTGACAAGAGATATTGCTAGAAGGCTTTTCGAGTAGCACGAGATACCAAGAAAAATATCATTCTGATAATGATTTACTATCGTTAAAATATACGATTTTTACAAGTTTTAAAACTAACATACGTTAAATTTTCGGCTTAATATTCTATAAAAATCACGTCCTTATAGATAATGTTAATGCCTCTTAATTAAAATATGTTAACTTATGTAAATTATATATAAAAAACGAAGATAGAAAACTAAATAAATATTTTATAAATAAATACAGTTCGATTTACCCTCCATTACTGTCTTCTGTTACAGGAGTGTGATTTCCATAAAAACCTAAATCCATGTTTGTTACCTGAAAATGTCAAGTGATTTCAAATTTATAATTCTGTTAAAAGTTTAAAGGAAAAAAGAAAGAAAAAAAAATGGTGAATAATTTCTTATTAAACAGGTTGTCTTACTTTATCAAGATCTTCTGTTGGAGTAAATAAAACAGGAGGTTTTAATAAATCACTCATAGAATAAAACTCTGATCTATCACAGGGTGGATGATACATTTCTTCGATTTTCTTTCTCCCGCCTGATGATGATAATAGTAAAAAAATAATTTGTATTTTGTATAAAATATGTATAAATTATTTAAATATAATATTCTATCTATAAATTCCATTAACACATAGTCTCTGATATCATCGAATTATTGAGTAAGTCAAAGTGTTGTTATGGTAAGTATGCCATGAATCTATCCTGTTTCATCCCTTTCAGAGACAACTTAATGTTCCGTTCATGCAAATGTACAGTTCTTATCTACTGAGTAGTCAAATAGTCGGGTCCGGATAGGTTGCTTTAGGCTTCTTAACATAAAATGATGGGGTTTGCAACACATTACCATAAAAAAAAAAAAAAGAAGCTGTATTGAGAAATAGTGTCGACCTTATCTTCAAAGTGTCATTCACTATCGTAGGTCGTTACTTGGATAGTTAAATAATAAAAATAATTGAAACTATTCTATACAGAATTATGTGTATATATATATATATATACACTGTATATTTAAGGGCTATACCTTAAAATGGGAACCATACAGAGATATTTAAGAGCTAGATACATTATTGTCCATCGGTTTTAAACATTTCACCTAAGAAGTTTATGGTTTGTTTCTCCGCCCATTTCGAAGTGTTCTCCCTCTTTCTCTAGTCGTAAAGAATGTGGGTAGGGTTTACAATTTGCCTTAATATCCATAATTTTCTATCTTTAAGATGATGAACTTGTTACTTCTTGGTTTTTCAGAACGAATTAAAGTATAAAATGTCTTTTTTTTTTTTTTAACTGTAAATTTGCTACGAATTTCAAGAGATTCTTTAACAATTGAATTGAAAATTCAGCACGTTTCTCCTTTAAAAATATGTTTCTTTTTATGAATTATTTAAGTGTTATCTGTATCATCTTATACAATGCGTAAGTGCTGAATGTACAGTACAGTACAGTACTATAGCTTACATTACAAGATAATACAGATACATATGTATGAAGGGTTATATGAAGGATTTGTTTTATATGTTTATATCTCTAGATATAATTAAAGAGGGTGAAAAGGGGGGAAAAATAATAAAATGTAACAGGGATACATGTTTATAATAGAATTTATATTTTTCTATTAGTTAAAATTCGTAAAAAAAATAATTAATTTTAAATTACGAATATAATATTTTGCATGCAATTTTATTAAAATAACCCAATTTAATATATTTAAAGTATACAACTCTACACAATAATTTACCAGTATCATACATCCTCAATACTATCATTTTTAAAAAATAATAATGGAGGTAATTTAAAGTATAGTTTGATTCTAAAGCTATTCTTCTATAAATATTGGTATTCACACCATTTCACTCAATCCATTCTTTCATAGAATATAATAAAGAAAAAAAATATTTAAGAATGTTTTAACAATATCCCAATGCTTATTTTAGATCTGACTAAAGATCTAGAAGTTTTACCTATATGTAGAATAGAAATTAGCTACGCCGTCTAACCTGACAAAGAACAGTACAAACAGGAAATTGAATACTTAATGGATATACTTACTTCCTGTTGCTGACATCTTTCTCTTTGCTGCCCGTCTTTCTTCATCTCGGGTTTTCCTTTCAGCTCCCTACAAACATACAGGACAATGCTGTCAATCATACGGTACGTGATTCTATAGTTAATTGCTAGCTAGTGTCATCTTTCCTGTCTTTACAAAAAGATATATGCCTACATAAAAGAGTGATGTGCACTGTAATTTAACGGATGAATAAAGGATACGCGGGTCGTTTTAACAATAAAATATGGCATTTTGATAAGAAATTGCTTTTACCAAACAGGAAACGTCCCACATCTATTACGATAAGGGGATTTAATTTAACTTAAAAAAAAAAAATTAATCAACCCACAAAAAAATAAGGTACACTGCGTTAATATTTTTTTTCCTAATTAAAAACTTTTATTTATGAATATATATCATAGCGTTAAAGTGTTAAATTATTCATATTTTTTTTTTATTTTTTAAATTTTCTAACAAAGATTTATTAATGTAACCAGGCAAACACGCGAATATTATTGCTGTGAATACATCTCTTAACGTTATCTTCTTACTGCAGGTGTCAAAAATTTGTATAGCTGATAGGCATCATTAAAATCGTGCGATCTTCATGAAGGTGACTTTATCATCTAGGAACCCCCTCTGGTGACAAGGTACCTGTAGGAACCAGTCGACTTAAGAGAAAGAAAATAAAAAAAAGAGAGAGAGAGAGAACTTTTGAAGGTGAAACAGTGTTTAATTATAATAGTGCGTGAATGGACTAATAAACGAACGTAGCAACCATCACAGGAAGAAATAAAAGAAGTTTTGAAATTTTTATAGTCGTTTTATTTATTCTAAAAGTAAGATAATTATTAAATTTAATAAATAATTCAGAAGTTTTTTTATTTTTATTTTTTTATGATTCACATTTTTTTAACGGTGATAAACACGAAAGAAAATGTCGAATCCTTGGTAAACATAGAAGAAAATTGAAGCCTGGGGTGATTAAAATCCTATGTTGTTTTGATCCAATATTTTAAAACAAGGTTTCCTTTAGAAAAAATGAGTTTAAGATGAGGATGGAATCTGGTTAAAACGCCAAAATGCGCTTACAATTTACTCGAAGTCGTCGTAGATGCCCCAAGGATCAATGTCCTAAAGTTACCCTCTGACGATGAAGTCGTTATACTGGGTGTCTTTACGACTCAGTAGAGAAACTCGAGACACGACTCCTTTCCGCCGTAACTCATTAAGAAATTAAAGCACGTAAATATATTTGCATACGTGTTCGAAAATGAACTATCGACAATTCTAGTTGTAAAGTCTTTTTCGCCTCCAGATATGTTGTAACATTACAGGAAAGGTAGAAAAAAAAATGGAGGGGGGAATTAAACGAAAGATTAAAAAATATTGTTTTTATTCGCTTGGATAATCGATCAAAATAATAATAAAAAAGAAACACTTGGGTATTTTCTCAGTTTTAAATTATAGAGTGATAAGTTATATAACTCTAACACACGACCCCCCTCTTTCTATAATTGTGATTTTTACTATAGAGAAGCGATGTATCATTTGCATTTTATAAGCTATCGATTAACTTTTAAAACATAAACTTTTTTTTAAAAAAATATAATGTTTTTAAGGTATTTTCCTGAAGCAAAACTTACGATCTTCTACGGACAATGACCTTAAGACAATCAAAACATACCACCTGCTCTGTACATGAAAGATTTTCATAATCTGTTTAGCCGCTTGCTTGACCTTCAACATGATGAATTAATGACGTCACGAAAAATGACGTCCAGATATTCCAATTCGTGCCATGTCGCACTTGCCACAAAGATAAAAATGCGAAGAACCCATAGATCATAGAGAAATTCAAATTTGTCTCTTTTCTCCCATTCTTTGAAATTCTCGAGACAATGTATTTTAAATACAATTGATAAAGGGGTGACCTTTAGTGTGTGTGTTTGTGTTAAGGGTTTAGAAAACTGAAAGGTCGTTTCGTGAATGTGACTTTAAAAATTATAATTTTTTTCTCCTTTAACTCTATGTTTCTTTTTATGAATTATTTAAGTGTTATCTGTATCATCTTATACAATGCGTAAGTGCTGAATGTACAGTACAGTACAGTACTATAGCTTACATTACAAGATAATACAGATACATATGTATGAAGGGTTATATGAAGGATTTGTTTTATATGTTTATATCTCTAGATATAATTAAAGAGGGTGAAAAGGGGGGAAAAATAATAAAATGTAACAGGGATACATGTTTATAATAGAATTTATATTTTTCTATTAGTTAAAATTCGTAAAAAAAATAATTAATTTTAAATTACGAATATAATATTTTGCATGCAATTTTATTAAAATAACCCAATTTAATATATTTAAAGTATACAACTCTACACAATAATTTACCAGTATCATACATCCTCAATACTATCATTTTTAAAAAAATAATAACGGAGGTAATTTAAAGTATAGTTTGATTCTAAAGCTATTCTTCTATAAATATTGGTATTCACACCATTTCACTCAATCCATTCTTTCATAGAATATAATAAAGAAAAAAAATATTTAAGAATGTTTTAACAATATCCCAATGCTTATTTTAGATCTGACTAAAGATCTAGAAGTTTTACCTATATGTAGAATAGAAATTAGCTACGCCGTCTAACCTGACAAAGAACAGTACAAACAGGAAATTGAATACTTAATGGATATACTTACTTCCTGTTGCTGACATCTTTCTCTTTGCTGCCCGTCTTTCTTCATCTCGGGTTTTCCTTTCAGCTCCCTACAAACATACAGGACAATGCTGTCAATCATACGGTACGTGATTCTATAGTTAATTGCTAGCTAGTGTCATCTTTCCTGTCTTTACAAAAAGATATATGCCTACATAAAAGAGTGATGTGCACTGTAATTTAACGGATGAATAAAGGATACGCGGGTCGTTTTAACAATAAAATATGGCATTTTGATAAGAAATTGCTTTTACCAAACAGGAAACGTCCCACATCTATTACGATAAGGGGATTTAATTTAACAGGTAATTTCGCTAACGGCTAATGACACGACCGAAAAAGGGGCATTGACAAGAGATATTGCTAGAAGGCTTTTCGAGTAGCACGAGATACCAAGAAAAATATCATTCTGATAATGATTTACTATCGTTAAAATATACGATTTTTACAAGTTTTAAAACTAACATACGTTAAATTTTCGGCTTAATATTCTATAAAAATCACGTCCTTATAGATAATGTTAATGCCTCTTAATTAAAATATGTTAACTTATGTAAATTATATATAAAAAACGAAGATAGAAAACTAAATAAATATTTTATAAATAAATACAGTTCGATTTACCCTCCATTACTGTCTTCTGTTACAGGAGTGTGATTTCCATAAAAACCTAAATCCATGTTTGTTACCTGAAAATGTCAAGTGATTTCAAATTTATAATTCTGTTAAAAGTTTAAAGGAAAAAAGAAAGAAAAAAAAAATGGTGAATAATTTCTTATTAAACAGGTTGTCTTACTTTATCAAGATCTTCTGTTGGAGTAAATAAAACAGGAGGTTTTAATAAATCACTCATAGAATAAAACTCTGATCTATCACAGGGTGGATGATACATTTCTTCGATTTTCTTTCTCCCGCCTGATGATGATAATAGTAAAAAAATAATTTGTATTTTGTATAAAATATGTATAAATTATTTAAATATAATATTCTATCTATAAATTCCATTAACACATAGTCTCTGATATCATCGAATTATTGAGTAAGTCAAAGTGTTGTTATGGTAAGTATGCCATGAATCTATCCTGTTTCATCCCTTTCAGAGACAACTTAATGTTCCGTTCATGCAAATGTACAGTTCTTATCTACTGAGTAGTCAAATAGTCGGGTCCGGATAGGTTGCTTTAGGCTTCTTAANTTACAGGAAAGGTAAAAAAAAAAATGGAGGGGGGAATTAAACGAAAGATTAAAAAATATTGTTTTTATTCGCTTGGATAATCGATCAAAATAATAATAAAAAAGAAACACTTGGGTATTTTCTCAGTTTTAAATTATAGAGTGATAAGTTATATAACTCTAACACACGACCCCCCTCTTTCTATAATTGTGATTTTTACTATAGAGAAGCGATGTATCATTTGCATTTTATAAGCTATCGATTAACTTTTAAAACATAAACTTTTTTTTAAAAAAATATAATGTTTTTAAGGTATTTTCCTGAAGCAAAACTTACGATCTTCTACGGACAATGACCTTAAGACAATCAAAACATACCACCTGCTCTGTACATGAAAGATTTTCATAATCTGTTTAGCCGCTTGCTTGACCTTCAACATGATGAATTAATGACGTCACGAAAAATGACGTCCAGATATTCCAATTCGTGCCATGTCGCACTTGCCACAAAGATAAAAATGCGAAGAACCCATAGATCATAGAGAAATTCAAATTTGTCTCTTTTCTCCCATTCTTTGAAATTCTCGAGACAATGTATTTTAAATACAATTGATAAAGGGGTGACCTTTAGTGTGTGTGTTTGTGTTAAGGGTTTAGAAAACTGAAAGGTCGTTTCGTGAATGTGACTTTAAAAATTATAATTTTATAATGTTTTATCTCTATTAATTATAGCATTAAATATATAATTTTTTGGATAATTATTATGTGTAAAAAAATAAAATGTTAATTTACTAACTTAAATGCTGTTTAAAATGATAATATCATTAAATTTATAACACGCATCTTTATAGTAATTAAGAGAGTTAATGTGTAATTTTCTTAAAGATGTTAACCGGTTTATTAACAAGAAATCAGTTGAGAAAACTTAGAATTTTTATTAATAAAAATTAACTTTTTGGGTAGATTTTTCTATTTTTTTCTAACGTTAAGACTTAAAACTCTTTTTATCATGACTTAAACTTTAAAAAATTTAGTTCTATATCAATAAATTAACATTATTATTTATATAAATTGCCTATATAAGCATTAGAATGTAAGAAAATTAAAGATTTATCTTGATTTAGCATCAATAGAACACGTAGTTCCGGAGCAATTTAGCACTAAAAATTCTTTGAAATTAGTTTAGAATGATATAAAAATTTATTCTATAGTAAAGTATATAAACTAAATTATTTAATGGCGTATTTAAATATACAGAGAAGAGTAAAAAAGATTCAAAAATATGATAAAAAGTCGACGTCCGTGAAGTAAAGAATAACTAGAAAATTGGTGCATATAAGCTTGCAACATCATAACTCTTTACTCAAATTATCCAATTCAAGCAAATTTCTTTGCATAATATAAATCATACCGGTCTGTTTAGATGAAATACAAGTTACACGCTTGAAGTAACCGGAAATATTATTTTTAACAATAAAAAATTGGGGGGGGGGAAATTTTTTTTAGCGTTGTTACTAGATCGAAACATTACACAGATACGTAGAAATGTGTGTTATAAACACGTTTATTACCTTTATAAACTCGTTATCAAAGTAAAAAATTTATAAAATTAGTTTGTTACAAGAAAATATTTTGCCAATGGGTCCTTACCTTATCACAGAAGACTTTAATTTGGCAATATCCTCGATGGGTTGGCGTGCTGTTTTCTCGATACTCATCAAAAGTATCGATTTGTAAATGAAGCGGAAGACCCTAAAAATAATTAAAAATAAATAAATTTATTTAATGTTAAAATTTTCATACGATTTACGAAAATTTCGTTTAATCTAATTGATCAATATTCAAGTGAGTTTTGAGCAAATTTGGCAAAGTGAAACTGGTCTTTGCAGGTGTTATAAAGTTCAGAATTATAACTTGAATGATGATTTCCTGTGTTTGTTATCTCTACAGCCTAATTTGCTACCTACACATGATAACTTTTGCTGGCTCCATTCCAAATAAATCAGTCAATTAAACCCTATCTTACTTATAAGTATACATCTAATTGTACTGTATGTTTTCAATGGATTTCAAATGGGAATTTCACTATGTTCTGCTTCAAATATTAAATCAATATATGTAGTACTTGTATAACTTTCAACTTTAATAACTTTGAATGTATACATGATAGAAACATACAGTAAAAGGAATATAAAAGCTTTATTCCTGAAGTATTTAATTATTATTATTGTTAATTTTAGATCCTTTAACTGTGAAAAGGTTTAACTGTGCTCCAAAATTGAAATTCATAACACCTATGAGATACAATTAGACTAAGAATTAAGCTTTTATATGCTCTTTACATTATATTTCTATCAGGTGTAAATCAAATTTATTAAAGTTTAAAGGACCTATATCATATATTTTGTATATAGTCGCATAGAAGCATTATATAAGTGTGAGTGATTGTGTGCATTTATACGGCTCTATAGCTTACAGAAAATGAATTATAAGAGCTATACATATTGCCTTGGAATCATCTTTTATCCCACATAAATTCAAACCATATAACTAATGTAAATATACTTGATCACTTATGTAATACTCCATGTAACTCATATATTCTAAATAATTACTTCTCTCATAATTCTTGCCTCTAAACTACTCATTAAACTCACGCAATTGATAATATGGATCTTCGAAAGCCATATAACTCACGATTTAAGCAGTAAATTTAAAGGATTAGTACCATAATTTAATACATTTAAACTGACTCTAGGCACTTAAAATAATACACAAAGATAAAATTACTATATAAACTAACACAGTAACTTTAAATTTCAACGTTTTTGAACTTTGCCATCCTCCATATATATATAGCCTATATATAGGACTATATAAAGATAGGTTTCTACATTTTTAAAGATACATTTCTATACATTTATATCAAATAAATGATTGTAAAGCACGAGAAGAGTATGAGTTGCAAACAATATATCTTTTGACAATATGCAAAACGAGTTAAAATATTTATTCAGGCCAACTTAAGTGGCAATATAAGAAACACACACCCTATAATTGTATAAGATATTACGAAGTGTACAATGAGTAAATCTAACTTTGCCACTTACAAGAGAGTCGTACAAATTACACGTTATGTTATTCCTAACAACAAAATGTCGCAGAAGAACTTTAAAGCACGAAAACCCTTGACAGAAAGTAATAATTATGAATAGTTTACACCCTTCAGCAAACGTGTTTCCTTTTAACAAGATCTAATTATAGTGAATTAAAAATGTAAAAAAAAATAAATAAACCTTAAAATATTTAAAAACTTAAATATTTAAATAATAATAATAATTTAATCTTTTACGACTAAAAATAATTAAGATTTAACGCCCGTATGCCAACAAAATTAGTAAATTAAAAGACTTTAACGATGTTTTTACGTTAAATATTTATCGATTTTTTTTTAGGGGATGAAAAATTGCATTTTGAAGCTTTTTTATAACGTGTATAAAACAATTATGTACACTATAAATCAATAAATATACTGATAAATTAAACATTTTACGGGTTAACTGATAAGTCGACGTTTAAAATTCGCTTTTAGTAGGGTAGAATTAAATTTTAAACAGGTGAGAGGGAGCGTGTAATTTACCTTAACGCCCTTTTGATTGCTGAAATCTGTACTTAGGCACTGAACTGCTATATTCACCTGAAAGAAATTAGAAAAAAAAAAACATTTTTTTTTAAATATGTAGGATGTTTTTAATGATTTTTATGAGATATTATATAAATTTATTAAATATTATGTTTAAAATTAATTTTTTTATGTAGTAAACAGTGTAAATAACTTCAATCTATAATAAACAATTCATCAAAAATTCGTGTAAAAATTAGAAAATAAATCACTCTGACAGAAATTAATGTTGATTAAAACATAAATTTATATAAATTATTAAACAAATGAATTATTTTTAAATAGATAATTCATTTAATAAGGTAAAAATTTAATTGTAAATCTAATTAATTGAGTCAATTAAAGTTTAATGTTAATTTACCTACGAATAAGCTTATAAATTTGTATATAAGAAAGGCATTTTTATCACGTATTGGCACAAATCTTAAAGAAATTATATTGAATAACACGTTTCTTAAGATGATTGAAAGGAAAATATAAAGATAACCTTTTCAAAAAGTGGGATAGTTAAATTAAAAATGCAGATGAAGGACTACACGTAAAATAGGACCTTACCTTAGCTGGGCTTTCCATTGGATTCCAGTAGAAAGCTATGGCATTATGAGTAATTTCTTCAATTTGTCCAATTATTCCCGAACTATTCTTCGTATCTATAAAGTAAAATAGAAAAATTACAAAATTTAAATTCATAAAAAGTCATTAAAAAATTTTTTTAAAAGATATAAAAGAGGGATAATTTTCTATATTCAAAACACGTTTGTGTACTACTCATTGTTTCTCAGCAGGACCTGGTAATTTTTGTTGGTTTGGAGATCTAATCGGAGCATAAAATGAGGGAGTGAAGTGATGGGACAGACAAGGCCACCCTTGTGAGCTTAACAAAGGTTAGACTTTAAAAAAAAAATCCCTATTGTTGTTTCCATTAGTTAACAACTAGTACAGTCGCTTATTTGTTGATGAGATAATAAGAGGAACCAATGCTAAAGTTTTATTCTTAAGTTATTATCTATAAGAGAAAATTGGTTTAAGTATATCTATTGCCTGATAAGGGTTGTTTGTATGCTTGCCTTTCTTTCTATACGTATTTTTTTTTTATACTAAACTCAGTTAAATCAATGATAGATAAGAAGAAGTTTAGCTGAATCGAGCTGTTGTAGCTTAGTTTCTTCAACACTTATCGTAACAGTATACTTAAATTATGATTATTTCCTGTTTAAATTTATTAATTTAGTATATAATTTAGCCATATATTCAATTTCTGATAAGTAAACTTACTGGTATAAGCCGTTCTGAATGTATCCCAGATTAATTATTTTAAAAAAAAAAACAAACTATAAATCATAATAAGATCCGGAAGAGACTTATGATCTACACAAAGAAATGTTCACGAATTCAAACTAAAAATATATGTAATTGTTACCTTGAACTAGATTCGACTGCGTGACAAACTAAACATTAAAATTCAGTTGAAAATTCTAGAGAGCAAGTGTCAAGTTGATGAAGATAAGTAGCATAAGAACCATTAAGGCTATATCCACACCTATATATGTGTGTAAGTGCATCAAATATATTGTATAGGTGTTCTTTTTTTTTTTTTTTTTGTTTCTTTATTTCTATCGTGTTTAGTTTTATCGACACGGAATGTAATTATGTAGACTCTAGTTAAGATCTACTTTTTATGAATGTTAAATACCGCGTGACATACGAACGTGCTAATTAAATCAACCTTTCTGAGTGGTTTTCTTTTAAAATTAACGTTTTATCTGTCAGAAAATAAGATATTTAAAGTTCTTATTATCATAAAATATTAAAAATATTTGACTTAAAACAACATACTTATCTATAAATTCCATTTCGTTTTTGCAGCATTAAAAATCAAATTTTATTTTTTAAAATCTAAGTTTTTCTTATAGTTTAATTTATTAAATATTTATTTTAATTTAAAATTTAATAGTAAATTTATTTGAAAATAAACTTACCCGCGTCTAATATTCGTTGTTTAACACTATGTTGTCTACTGTGCCAAAATTGCCAAGCCTTGTTTTCGTCTTCGTGTGATTTTTCTTCTCTAAAAACTAACATCACCACCGACTAAATTAAATAAATTAAATATTTAACATCAAAATAAACGAAAATACAGTTTAATTTATTAAAAAAAGCGTGTATTTTTACTGTAAATTGTATCTTAAATTCTAAGTATTCTTATCATAAATTCATAGTATATTCTAAAAATAGAACATGGCTGTGATTATAAACTTTAATTAATTTCAATTCTTAAATTCAAAACAACCACATCTTGCAAATTTATTTAGTTCTAGTTAAAAAAATACCTTACTTTACATTCAGATATATTATACAACACTTCAGGTACAGGTACAGTACTGTATGTACTTCAAGAACACCTTAAATTTGTGGTTACTCTTACCTCGAATTAAAGTTCTATATATAAAATCTTTATANTTAAAGTGTTAAATTATTCATATTTTTTTTTTATTTTTTAAATTTTCTAACAAAGATTTATTAATGTAACCAGGCAAACACGCGAATATTATTGCTGTGAATACATCTCTTAACGTTATCTTCTTACTGCAGGTGTCAAAAATTTGTATAGCTGATAGGCATCATTAAAATCGTGCGATCTTCATGAAGGTGACTTTATCATCTAGGAACCCCCTCTGGTGACAAGGTACCTGTAGGAACCAGTCGACTTAAGAGAAAGAAAATAAAAAAAAGAGAGAGAGAGAGAACTTTTGAAGGTGAAACAGTGTTTAATTATAATAGTGCGTGAATGGACTAATAAACGAACGTAGCAACCATCACAGGAAGAAATAAAAGAAGTTTTGAAATTTTTATAGTCGTTTTATTTATTCTAAAAGTAAGATAATTATTAAATTTACTGCTAGACGAGAAAATCTTTAGCTTCGTTTCTAACAATTACAATTAATATATTATCTATTCTTATGAAAAATATTCAAGGAAATTAATAAAATTTAAGTACATTTAATTAATAATCACCATTTACAATTACTAATTGCTCCAATTGATATATAACCGAGAGATTTAACAGTGATTATTAGACGTCAGAAGAAAGAAAGTAAACCAGTTGCTAGCTAAGTCGATTGTCTGCAAAATCGGTAGGTGGTCTATAGTAGAATCGAACTAGTGGTTGGTCCTAGGATTAATCTACAGGACATACTCTCTTTCTCATTAATCATCTTTCCAAAAGACCTACCCATACAGCCAAGCCCTATATAAACCCGTGACTGACCTATTAATCAGGCGAGATCACACGGCAATAACTGATTATTCTTCTCAACAAAAATAGTTAGAAATCTTTACTTGAATACTAATTCTAATACTAAAAATGATGAAGATATATATACACGTAAGAATTTATCTCATTACTTAAATTTGGACAAATCCCGGATGTGTGTGTGTGTCTGTCCTTCACGAAAACACCCTCCCAGAAAAAAAATAAAAATGAGTTTCGAACTTCTAAACACATTTGTCACTTAGCCAACGCCTTTAACTGATACTATTTTAAAATTCCGACGAAGTATGGGGACTACATAAATATAATTTTGACCCAAATGACCCATAAAAGCAGATACTCCTCGACTCTATTCAATATTGGTTCTTGATATCACGATTCGCGACTATTGCCAAGATCGTGGACGGAGAAACCTTGACTTCTTTCGAGATGCTATTGTCGCAAGGGTTCACTTGATTTGACCTCATGGAGTGAAACACCCTCTCTGTCCGGCTATTATAATTGGTAGGTCAGTAAGCATTGACTTCTGTCATAATGGTGATTGAGTAAATAAGCTTCTATCTTCTAACAAGACAATATGTAACTTTGTTCCAATGGTAATTTGTTTACGACGAATTTTCATCTCTCAGAAACCTCATTGAATTTCTTAAAAACTTAGTCGAATCTCTCAAGAACTACTCTTATCTCAGAAACCTCCTTGGAACTTCTTTGAAACTTCTTCGGATCTTATCAGAAACCACCTTGAATCTCCCAAAAACCCCTCTTTATCTCTCGGAAACTTCCTTGGATCTTCTCAGAGTCTCCTTGAATCTTTTCAGAACCTCCTTGAATCTTCTCAGAGCCTCCTTGAATCTTTTCAGAACCTCCTTGAGAATCTTCTCAGAACCTCCTTGAATCTTCTCAGAACCTCCTTGAATCTTCTCAGAACCTCCTTGGATCTCTCAGAAACCGCTCTGAATTTCTTGAATCTCTCAAAAACCTACTTGAATCTCTCAAAAACTCTCTCTTATCTCTCAGAAACCTCCTCGGATCTCTTAGAAACCACCTTGGATCTCTTAAAATTTATTAAGTGGCATATTTTAGATGAAAAATTGTAACGTAAAATAAGAGAAAAAAATAATTTAATTTTCTATTTTTTAAATCAGTTCGTTGAAAAATTTAAATTATGACAGGCAAAATTGCATCCTTACAAGATTACACGAAATGCTTCAATTTATAAAATAATATGAAGAAAATTACAGAACTGGATTTGCTAGAATTGCTCAATCTTTGAATTTGTTAGACTTACAAATAGAAGATAGCGAAAGGAAGTAAAATTCGTTATGCAATGTTGAGGCTATTAGGGTGAAAGATGCGAATTTTATAATTAATCATACTGACAGTAAATATTCTAAGATAATGTATAACATTAAAAAATTGCAGTAAACAACACCAGAATGAATTTTAATGAAGATTTTTCTATTTAAAAGTATTAATTTTGATTGTTCTAGAATATTTTTATCCCATTTTCCCACAATTTAAAGACTTATTGTATAAAGATTTGAAGTTACTTGAGGCTTTTAAGGTTTTAAATAGAGCTACAATTTACTTGAAAATGCAGCTTACAAGCTATCTTTTTGACATTAGTCAAAAGAAATTAATTATTTTAACTTAAAATAGGCCATCCTACGTAGTTTTAAAAGGGAAACGACAAGAATACGAAATAGTTTTGTAGAAATTAATACCTTGAAATCAATGTTTTAATAGATGTAAAATCTAAATATTTGGATCTATTAATTAGATTTTTATGCATATTATACAAGAAAAAAATTGTTAATAAATTATTTAATAAACCATTAAGGTCAGAAGAATGTCTAGAAGTATTTTCTAATGAAAAAAATAATAATTTTCTCTGGAAATTTAGAATGTTTCAGTAAAGTTTTCTGTATTTGAAAGCGGATCGAGCCGTTTAAACTATAGAAATTTGGCAAAAAATAAGATAAAATTATTTAATTTTTAAATATTTATACATTTTAAAATATTTTTCTCATTAATAAATGAAAGAAATGTTTTTTTTTCCTTACATAACTGTACAATGAATTAGGGTGTTAGGCTTTATTCTCTTCCTATTGAGTTAGATTTAGGCTATGTCTAGACAGGGTCGTGTATGATTGATTAAATTGCATTCATTACATCTATGTGACGATAGGACAAGTGGACAGCGTCCAAGACCTTTCACCTATAAACTTGGTCGCTAAATAAACAGAATTATAGCCATGGCCTCATTTACATACCGTACCCAATCTAGCCATGACCCTTTGTTACTAGCACGCGCCAAAATTGACGCCCACCTTTGCAATTTCCTAGTGGTTAGAAACTATTCTGGCTCTTTTCTAGCCAGAGTTGTGATAAGTGTAATCTAGACCTTTTTTTTCCCCAAAGGTTAAGCGACCTTTGTACCAGGTACGAAGTCTGTATAAAGGGAACGTATGCTATATACATCTCTCCTTGATTTATAATTAATTACTTCCATTTAAATAGATATTAAATCCATTAAAAAAACAAATTATCGACAATTTTTCACGCCTTATTTCTTAATTCTTTCCTGGTTCATTAGTATAAAAACTTTTATGAATCGTGTAAGGGAGGGAGGAAGAAAGATTTTAGAGGATGGGAGTGTAATTCTAAGTGCTTAAACTGTGAAAAATAATAAATTTTTTGACGAGGAAGCATGAGAATAAACAAATAAAGTTCTCGTAATATCAGTTTAATCTGAAACAAAGAGTTTTAGGATCAAAGGTGAAGGTAAGGAAGGTGTTGATGTGTCATGTTAAGAGGACTACAAGTTGAACCTTTTGCCATTTTCTTGTCATCGAGTCAGTTATCTTCACACTCATACGATTCACGAAGCACTTTATCTGTGCAATAAACGTCTTTTCATATATAAAAATAGTTTTTTAATACATTATTTTATGATTCATTTCACTTTACTTTCCATTAGATAAGTAAAACATTGCCTGAATTAATAATTATTATAAGTTAGAGGTATCAGAAACAAGTATTTATGGCGTAGTATATGTTTAAAAAAAAACGAAAGAATGAAACCAATCAGAATGTTCAGTAGACAATTTTTAAAAGGTTTTATTATTAAACGTGACTAATATTTAAGTTGTTTTGATAAATATTCCTTAGGTACAAGCCATAAATCTGCTGTCTCCTTTCATTAAGTGTGATTATAAAGTCGTAAAATAAAAAGTTTGAGCATGTTGTATCTCGAAATTACAAATATTTATAGCGAAATTCTTGCAAGACGGTTGCAGAGTTGTCGTTTATTATAGAGAAAAGAACTACAACAATCCCCCCTCCCCCGAATCACCCTCTTATTTCTTTTTTTCTTTCGTAAAGAATTTAATTTTATCTCTACCAAAATAATTCATAAATATTTATTATTATTTATGGATTTTTTTTCGGTTATTAAGAGTTGTATTTTGTCCTGAAACCTATATGAAGCTCTCATCTAAAATGACTTTGCATTAAAGTCAAGCTACTTTATTAAGATATAAGCTCTAATTAATTTCTTAAGATGTTCGAGACGATTATCTTTAGCATCTTTAGATGATGAAATATTAAATTTAATCTTATTAATTATTAGATTCTAATGACTATAGAAGGAAATTATACATAAATTAGTAAAATATTAAATTTATTTATAAGTTACATAAAGGCTTGTGAATTCTATGATGATGATCATTTTAACATTTTAAATAAATTAACTTAATTTACCTTCAAAATAAAAACACTTTTTTTCACTTTCTGAAGCATTCTAAAGGCTCTAAATCATTTAAAATCAATAGAATACTTGTTATAACAACACAAGAATAATTAAAATTTTAAAAAGAAACAGATTTACTTTCATTTATCAGCAAGATTTTATATAATTATATCATTATGTCTACGTAATTAACTATATTTACTGCTTTTTATACATAAATTAACCAGTAAACAACTTTAAAATTTACTTAAAATCTATAAATGTAGGTTGAAGTATAGTAAAGCAGCCACCCAATATATGGTTTAAGTACTTTTAAATTCAATTATTTTAGTAATTTTATGAACTAATTTTTATCCTTATTTTATTTTTTGGCTTTAAACTCTATCAAAATTTTAAATCTCTATAGTTTTATATCAAGAAGAATCAATCAATCAACAACGATAAATAATACTAACAACTCCCTCCTCTATCAAGAAGAAACTTAAAAATAGATAATTAATATAATTTAAAATAAATTAAGATACTTTATACGATTCTTTTCTTATCTGTATCAAAGGATTTTTATCAAAGAATGCTAAATTTTCAAAGAATAATGACTATAATTAACGAGTGACATACGTGATGGTCTTTGTAAAATTACAACGATAAATGGAGTTTTTATATGCTTTTTAGATACTATAACAGGGTGTGGTGTAGAAAATAAATAAATTCCTATTAAATACTATCAAATATTACGATAATTATTTATTTTCAAACTATATTTTTGCATATTATCTATACTTAAAAAGAATGGTTTATAGTATACCATGTCTTATCTTTAAATCAGTTGTTATATAATATTAAATATATTTTATTAAGCATATAAGGAAAAGTAAAGGAAAAAAAAAAATAGAATGTAAAATAAATTTAGATATCAATAAAACTTTTGACGTTATCAACTAAAATTAGACACTTTGTTGAAGCTGAGGGGAGAAAAAATTATGTAGAAGTAACAGCTACTAACTGGCATAGACTCGAAAATAATTTTATAAATCAAGTTTTTTTTTTTTTTTCTGGTAACACTTTCGCATTTCCTTTATCTACTGACGAAGATTTATTTAGAAAATCGAATCTTATTTATTACATTAATACATTTAAGATAAGCCAACTTCTTATCAACGCTAAGGGCCATTCACACTAACTGTCTCGACCAGTTCTTTGCATGCTGCGGGGGTGTTTATTCCCCTTAAATACGCCCCTAACTCTGCCCTTTCTAAGCTCCTGGGCGTTCTCAGTGGTCGATCTGATGATGATTAAACTGATGTACAAAGGCCATAATCACTTGATGAATTTACAACAGTTTTATATCCCTTTGAGCACTTGACACGAAATCATACCAGGATATTTTTCACGTGAACTTGGAAAAAATCGTGTATTACTTATTTCCAATTCTTAAAAAAATATGTTTATTATATCAAGAAACTACTTCTTAATTCAGGTTTTATGTAAATTATATTTAAATTTAATATCTTGCGGTTACTTAAATAATTAAAAGAATTGAACTTTTGTGTTATAGTTTTAAGCAAAGTACTGTACAACAATATTTGTATAATACGAGTTTTTATAAAATTATATAAACGTTAAATACTTAAGCTATATATTTTAAAGCATTTTAAACGTTTAAAATGCGCGTTAACACGT
This sequence comes from Centruroides sculpturatus, assembly GCF_000671375.1. Classification (NCBI taxonomy): domain Eukaryota; kingdom Metazoa; phylum Arthropoda; class Arachnida; order Scorpiones; family Buthidae; genus Centruroides; species Centruroides sculpturatus. The sequence continues at coordinate 59,210 of NW_019386193.1, read as the reverse complement.
CGACAGGAATAAACAGCTGTTGAATTTAAGGCCAATTATATAGACCTTTAAACGTTTATAGACATTAAAATTACTTTAAAAAAACATATAAAAAGGTTTATAAAACGTTAAATATCGAAAAAATGTAGTCATATATATGAAATAAACTTATAATTTAAGTCTATGAAAACCGAAATTTGCTAGAAAATTAAAGAATTTTAACCATAAAAGCTAATTTTAATTCACGAAACCGATTATAAACATTCAAAGCTCGTATATTTTTTAATCAGTTTACCCATTTTTCATAAGATTTTATCATAAATCGCATTAAAAAAAATCGCCTTCGAATAAGGAAAAATGGACTATCGGAGGTTAAATTTTAAATTTGGATTATATCATTAATTTTCGAGATCCGGTTACAGAGTATTATAAGCACAAAAGAGAAAAAAAGATCACAACCAAATGGAACCATTACCTTCACAGTTGGAGATCGCAGCGGTTTGTCGGGATCTGGTATGTATTCGACTGTGATGCCATAGAATTGACCTGAGTATGCAAAGAATAAACATCAGTTATAATGTTTATTGGATAAGCATAAAGAATTCTTAATAAACAAAGCTCTGTACCTTTGTTGATGTAGCTTATTCTATCATCTTCTCTCCTTTGGCTCGTTGAAATTGGAGACTCCAAGTAATATCGAAAACCGGTATCCGAATGGCTACAAGAAGAATTGAGATGATTATAAGAGGAAACAATAGAGAATTCTGAGATATAACTATAAAAATTTCCATAAAATTCTGTAAAATAACGCTGTAATTGCTCAGTGATGAATTGCAAAGAATTTCATCTAATGATGTCTCGTGTGTATTTATGTATATGGGAAAAAATACATTAATAAAAATTATTTATAATAGTTTTAAAATTAATTTTTCTAAGAAAATGTTCTGTAAAATGTCTACTTTCGTATGCAATAATAATTTCTTAACGTTATCAAATATTTATTTTGCTTAAACTCAATTCTTAATTGTCTTTCGTTAATGAATTGTCCTTTGAAATTACAATAAATTAATCTTTTATAATAAAAAAAATTACATTTTATTGTGTACATTTAATTTTAAAACTTAAAACCCTTTAATAAATACAATTTTCAAAGAAACACGCAAAAAAATCGACTTAAATTAAGAATTTTACACAATAAATTAGCCTGTTAGTTGAGGATTTTTCTCCATTACCTTAACCAAAAATTGCTAAAATTAACAATATAATTAACTTTTTTACGCTTCTTTTATATAAAATTCATTTATATATAAATAAATTTATATATAAAATCCGGAAATATTCATATTAATCGACATTTATAACTATAAACGAACTAGATTCCCTCTGTCTTTTTTCTCCCCCCTCTAAGCTCGCACAGAGTATAGGTTACACCAAGTGAAACCTGACTAAATCTTTTAAAAATTTTTCTATTGATTTAAAAACCAGTTAGTAGATTCAATCATCAAAAATCACGAGTAAGATAAGACGTAACTAGTTATAGCATCATTTATCCACCGTTGGAGCGCTATATAGTTAAAAGACTATTGGTGATTTCACAGCTGGTTGCACTGCGGGGTATAACAGGAATCACGCTGATATCAACTCGTTTACTCACACCCTGTCGATTAAACAATCTTAAAAGAAAAATAAATAAATAAGAATTACTATAGACTACTCTCTCTCTCTCTAGTTTATAACTAAAGATTTCATCAGAAAGACATTGAGAAAAGAAGGTTTTGAAAGTCACGTCTATAAAACAAAAATGGGCCGATGTAACCTTGGCCTCACAAAATGTAGAAGATACAAAGTGTAATTTAGATTGTTGTACGTTTCTCTAAACATCATGTTTAATTCCTAGCTCTTACGCTGCATCGGTTTATCTGATTCACGATAGGCAATGATACCAAAACATATTCAAGGTTTGTATGAAGCGATATGATTGTATATCGCATATTCGTGTTGTGTTCACCAGCACGTTTCGTTTACTCTCCTAGAAAAACAATTTTTTTTATAAAGTAAATAAACATTTATAATGTTTAAATAATAATCTAAACATTAATATATGTATATCGGTTTGTAATCTTATATCTTCGATGGGAATTCCTAAAATTATCATGATTAAAGAGAGTAAGAAATGATTAATTTCTATTAAAAATACCGAAAGATTTTTTTGTAGATTTCTTAAGAGATTTATAGTACTTACAGTTTAGGAATTTGTATTTTGTCAGTTTCGGAATTTCTTCCATAATCGTGCCAAGATTTTCTATTCGATTGAGTTTGTCCAGTTCTTATTGTTGGAGTCGTTTGTGGATCGTTGGGATGAAGTAAGGTTTGCGTTTGTGGTAATTCGTTATATTCAAAAATCTAGAAATTAAAATTGATATTAATTATTAAACATATTAAATAATCAATTTCGAATTAATTTAACATATAAATTAATTTATTTTTCCAGATATTTGAGTCATTTCGCCTTATTAAACAACGCTTCACTTCTTTGAATTATATCATCACTACGCGAATTATATACGTCTTTACTAAATTTAAATTACGTCACACGGCAATAAAACACGCGAATGAAGTCTTTTTTAAGATAAAGACTATAAATTTTAGAATTAAAACGCTTAATTTCAAAAGAAATAAATACATTTTAAAGTACGGTTGGCATCTAAACAGCACTTTTACATACAAAATATATTTTTTTTTAATTTTAAAAAAATTTATCATTAAATTTTTATTAGAATATTCATCAAAAAATCTTGGTAGTATTTATCAAAAGATTTTAGGGTTCAACGAATCTTTGTGTCAACAGGACCAGTCTTAGTGATGAGGTTCCGCCAATGTCAAGGACAGGGTGATGGCCATCTGTCTCCAAGGGGCAGACATTAAAAAAATTTGAAGGAAAAAAAAACTTTTTTTAACTACTCGAAAATGCTATTTACCTTTAGCAACAGGCCAGTGGCCGTAGGTACAAGCCCTAAAGGTTTAAATATTCTATGGACGTTGTACTACCTCATTTCCTTGGCTGATAACCTTTACACGTTTACTGATGATTTGCTGATTGAATGTTAAAATTTTTTCCTTTTTTTTAATATTTATCGATTTAAATTTTTTAAGATTTTTTTAAAGGAAAATAGGTTTAAAAGCACGTAGGATTTTTATATAAAAACTTTATAAAATTAATTTTATATTTTATCAAATGTTTATGCTTCGAAGAGTTTTCTTTCGTGTTGTGCAAAAATTTTAATTAAATTTTTTTAACATTTAATTTAAATAAAACTATACTACGTGAATTTATTTTTAATTACATTTCTAATTTTTTTTCTTTTTTAAATTTTAAATTTAAAATATTTAGTTTTAATTCGAATTTAAGTATAAAAATTTAATTCATAATTTCCATTTTTAATTAATTTTTAACAAAAATTTATAGGATAAAGATTAAAGTTTTAATAAGCTTTTCATATCTGGTATCGACTTTCGTCTGTCTAACATCGTTTTCGAGATTAAGGAAGGACAAACAGACATACGAATGGGTGACAATGGGAATTTATAGATCTAAAATTTTTTTTTTCAAATTTCAGCCCAAAAAGACAAATTTTATACGAAAATATTAAAATTTTATTTTAAAAAATTCTATTAGTTATAAAAATTAATATTTTTAAACTTATTCAAAAGTGAAAATTTAAATTAGAATCATAAAACATTTTCTAATTACAACCTTTTAAAAATGAACAAATTTTTGCTATTTTCGCAGGAATTTTTGTTAACTTTTATTTATTTTTCACGAAGTAATTAATTTTTAAAGCACATTATTTATTATTCAATGTTTGTTCTACAACAATCTGTAAATAATGAGCTTAGTAATGGAAAACGCATGAGAGAGAGAGAGAGAGTTACTTAAACTTTCAAGAAAAACTTGCGCCAAGAATAATAATAATAATTCATGAGATTTTACCAATTAAAATGTTAAAAAATACTCTAAAGGAGCTTATTATTTTGTTTATTTATTTATTTTTCAATTAATATTTTGTCATTTATCAAATTTCGATGCTATTTGTAACACGATACACTTTATGAAATATTAAGAATTGTAATTGGAAAAATGCCTTTTTAACTGATATATTTAACGAATGATTACTTGTTCTAATCAAAAATTAAATAGAAATGTTAAATCAAGTCCCGTGATGGGTGTACAAAATGAATTTAGTCAATGGGTGGAACGTAAAACCCTCATCTAACGTTATTAATCATTATTTGTTACTCTATTTCTTGTATACTTCTTCAAACTATACGGAGGAATTTAGCGCTTTAAAGTGCTTAAAATAAACCAAATTTTAGTTTTTAATGTTAANGATTATTAGCCATTTAACAGGTTAAAATTAAAAATGGAACAGGATAAAGGTAACAAAATCAGATAAATAATTCTTGTATTATTAGATGACTAATTTAAAATACTTTTTAAACATAAAAACGCTCATAAAATCAACTTAAGTGATATGTTACTTTACAAAAAAAAATAATAATAATAATGTAATTAATAAAAGATTAATATACGTAATAGAATAAACTATGTATAAAGTTAACAATATAAATAAATTTATATATAAATAAATTTATATATAAAATCCGGAAATATTCATATTAATCGACATTTATAACTATAAACGAACTAGATTCCCTCTGTCTTTTTTCTCCCCCCTCTAAGCTCGCACAGAGTATAGGTTACACCAAGTGAAACCTGACTAAATCTTTTAAAAATTTTTCTATTGATTTAAAAACCAGTTAGTAGATTCAATCATCAAAAATCACGAGTAAGATAAGACGTAACTAGTTATAGCATCATTTATCCACCGTTGGAGCGCTATATAGTTAAAAGACTATTGGTGATTTCACAGCTGGTTGCACTGCGGGGTATAACAGGAATCACGCTGATATCAACTCGTTTACTCACACCCTGTCGATTAAACAATCTTAAAAGAAAAATAAATAAATAAGAATTACTATAGACTACTCTCTCTCTCTCTAGTTTATAACTAAAGATTTCATCAGAAAGACATTGAGAAAAGAAGGTTTTGAAAGTCACGTCTATAAAACAAAAATGGGCCGATGTAACCTTGGCCTCACAAAATGTAGAAGATACAAAGTGTAATTTAGATTGTTGTACGTTTCTCTAAACATCATGTTTAATTCCTAGCTCTTACGCTGCATCGGTTTATCTGATTCACGATAGGCAATGATACCAAAACATATTCAAGGTTTGTATGAAGCGATATGATTGTATATCGCATATTCGTGTTGTGTTCACCAGCACGTTTCGTTTACTCTCCTAGAAAAACAATTTTTTTTATAAAGTAAATAAACATTTATAATGTTTAAATAATAATCTAAACATTAATATATGTATATCGGTTTGTAATCTTATATCTTCGATGGGAATTCCTAAAATTATCATGATTAAAGAGAGTAAGAAATGATTAATTTCTATTAAAAATACCGAAAGATTTTTTTGTAGATTTCTTAAGAGATTTATAGTACTTACAGTTTAGGAATTTGTATTTTGTCAGTTTCGGAATTTCTTCCATAATCGTGCCAAGATTTTCTATTCGATTGAGTTTGTCCAGTTCTTATTGTTGGAGTCGTTTGTGGATCGTTGGGATGAAGTAAGGTTTGCGTTTGTGGTAATTCGTTATATTCAAAAATCTAGAAATTAAAATTGATATTAATTATTAAACATATTAAATAATCAATTTCGAATTAATTTAACATATAAATTAATTTATTTTTCCAGATATTTGAGTCATTTCGCCTTATTAAACAACGCTTCACTTCTTTGAATTATATCATCACTACGCGAATTATATACGTCTTTACTAAATTTAAATTACGTCACACGGCAATAAAACACGCGAATGAAGTCTTTTTTAAGATAAAGACTATAAATTTTAGAATTAAAACGCTTAATTTCAAAAGAAATAAATACATTTTAAAGTACGGTTGGCATCTAAACAGCACTTTTACATACAAAATATATATTTTTTTAATTTTAAAAAAATTTATCATTAAATTTTTATTAGAATATTCATCAAAAAATCTTGGTAGTATTTATCAAAAGATTTTAGAGTTCAACGAATCTTTGTGTCAACAGGACCAGTCTTAGTGATGAGGTTCCGCCAATGTCAAGGACAGGGTGATGGCCATCTGTCTCCAAGGGGCAGACATTAAAAAAATTTGAAGAAAAAAAAACTTTTTTTAACTACTCGAAAATGCTATTTACCTTTAGCAACAGGCCAGTGGCCGTAGGTACAAGCCCTAAAGGTTTAAATATTCTATGGACGTTGTACTACCTCATTTCCTTGGCTGATAACCTTTACACGTTTACTGATGATTTGCTGATTGAATGTTAAAATTTTTTCCTTTTTTTTAATATTTATCGATTTAAATTTTTTAAGATTTTTTTAAAGGAAAATAGGTTTAAAAGCACGTAGGATTTTTATATAAAAACTTAATAAAATTAATTTTATATTTTATGTAATATTTATGCTTCGAAGATTTTT
>NW_019386193.1:48815-51347 GCF_000671375.1 Centruroides sculpturatus | reverse complement strand
TAAAGTTAAAATTTAACCTAAATATTGCATTAAATATATTAAAATGGAGAGTCTATTCTTACCTGTGGAAGCCCGCTACTATCTCTTGGAGTGATGGTCGTATCACCTATACCACTATCAGGTGAATGTAGATCGACAGCTAAGGCATGAAGGGAAGTTTTGTAGTTAGAATTATGGCGAATGAATCGATCGACGAATGTATTATCTGCAGGATCGGAATAAGACGCGAGATGCTGTCGAACAGTCTGATACTGATCGGAAGAGGAGTAATAATCTCGATAACAATCACTCGGTGTCAAAGTGTAAACAGTTCTTGAACTCTGACTACTGTACTGAGGTGGCGACGGACTGGAAACAGGAACCACATTCGTGAGCACCCCGTATTGAGGTACAGTCAGTCCATCTGGATAAGGAGACTGAGATATATTGGCATAAACTTGTGTACCGTAAGTGTGATTTGGACTGGTATCACCCAAAGAGACCACAGTGGCACCCACGGCTTGCATTTCACGATTCTTATTCGAGTCAATAACCTGTCGGGTGACCACGGTTGTGACCGGTGGAAGAGGAACACTCACTAGATCGACAGGTGTAGGAGAGGATACTTCTGGTGAAAGTTGTTCTTGTTTAACACGAATCGGAGACGACGATTCTTCACCATTCAACAAACTACTTAATTTGCTTGGTTTAGGAGAGACTGGCTCTCCTTTGATACCATTAACTGTTGGTGAATCTCCGTTTTCTGATTTGCAGCCTTCGGATCCGAGGTAGACGTCGACGTCTGAGTCTACCTGTCCGTTGGTGGTTTTCTCTCTTCATCCTATGTAATGTTAACTATAATGGCTTATTGTGTCATTTATATTGCGTTTTGCATACGAAATTTTATGTTAAAATTAATTTTTTCTGGTTTTGATAATAGTTTTTAACTTACTTTTTATTATTTTTGCATTCTTTTTAAGTTACTTTATGTGCTATATACAAAGGAAATGTATTCTCATAAATGGAATTGTGTTAAATGTCTTACTATTCACGTTGCAAAAACTGTATCTATCATATAATTTTGCCAGTATTTTACTGTTAAATAACGTAATAAATATTTATATTCTTTAATAATATGTATATCTTGTATATTAGAAAAGAATATATATAATTTTGCCAGTATTTTACTGTTAAATAACGTAATAAATATTTATATTCTTTAATAATATGTATATCTTGTATATTAGATTTAAATATTAGCATTTGTATTTACAAAAATCGCATATTTGATGCGAGATATGATTAAGTTTAATTTAAAAGCCTAGAAAAATTACTTTAAGTTATAATATAATACGAAATTCTGAAAATATCTACTTTTTAATGTAAGATAATTAACATATGTAATAACAACTAACTCAATATTAAGCATATATTCTGATGTATATACCACTAATATATTCAAAACTGAATAAACTTCTAAGAAAATAATTCCAAGACAAGTATAATTATGATGTTTATCATAAGGAATATGCCTAACAGGATTAATATTCTGTAAATATGATTTCTATAAAAACAATTAAACTCTACAACTAATGTAATAATCCTTGACATGGCACAGTACTCAAGCTCATCAATAAATTTTCTTGAATTCATGCAGATGACAAGTTTCTATGGATGATTATTTTATTCGATGACTTAAAGAATCGTTCGATTTGACATTCCGGTCACAGGTCTAGCATGTCTTTGCATACCACAATGTGTACAAATGATGGATCGAGTCGTCGTTACTACCTTTAGAATATTCATCAGTTGGAAAACTTGTACCGGTGTCACTTGATTTGGCATCTGATACAGTCCTACTGTTATTATGTTCAATGATACAATTTTCATTAATCGATCGTTTAATAAAGAAACTGGACTTTAATATTTACTTTACTTTACTTAATTACAATTATCTATTGGCAATACAATTAACTTTTGTTACTATCTTGTAATTATTATTCTTCCGTTCTAGGCAGAAAACATTTTGTAATGTTGATTAGTGTCGTGTGTTATAATGTACAGAACTGGTTTAAATGTGCAAAATATATTGTTATATACTTTTATAAATTATCTTTATAGCCTCTATAATCTACCAGCAATAGAAATATACAGATCTTAAATAATTAATGATTTTTTGAGAGGTATTATTCTAAATGACAATGATTAATAACTAGTTTCTCCTATTTTTTAAAAAGTTTTCTACATCGTTCTCGCCTAATTCACGTTATATTTAATGTAGCCTAATTTTACTTAATCCTTATTTATAATATTTTCAAAAATATATGAGTTAAACAGTTAATAATTTTTTTTAATATTGCTTAAAACTTAGTAATGACGCCTTATAGAAGCTACTAAAAAAATAATTCGTTAAGTAAATTTTAACGAAATATTTAATTTTAAGACTTATTTATTACTATTTTTGTCTTAATAATGATCTAATGGCATTTAAAAACTTATTTAATTTTAATTTTTGCATTAATAAAACGTCTAAATTATAATTTTGCTCAAATT
>NW_019386193.1:0-46745 GCF_000671375.1 Centruroides sculpturatus | reverse complement strand
AGCCGTTCACAGCCCGGCACACGTATTTGTAAAATCTAAGTGACTCGTACAACGCGGAATTCATATAACACGGAATTATCAAGTGTTATAGGGGATCTACCGTATTATAAGATTTTCAGTTTCAAGTAAATTTTCTTAATTCTGCATACATTTACCACACATATTACAAATACGTGAGCCGTTCACAGCCCGGCACACGTATTTGTAAAATCTAAGTGACTCGTACAACATGGAATTCATATAAAACGGATTAATCAAGTGTTATAGGGGATCGACTGTATTTGATCTAATTTTTTGCTATAATTATTTAAAATTTTGCTCAAATTTAAAGCTTTTAAAGCGATTTAATATCTGAATTTTTGAGCATTTTTCTTTAATAGGCCTATTTGTCTTTTTTTTTTACTCGAAATAAGATTTAAATTTTTTAAATATTAGCTCTAATTTAAGTTAGAACTACGAAAATTAATTTTGGAGAAGTTTTCGCGCATTTCTACTCGATTCTTCGATCAAAAATTTAATTGAAAACATCAAAAAATCAACTTTTGTATTATAATTTTGTGGAAAGAAAGGGAAAAATTTGTTTTCTTAGTTAATTCTTTAACAATTTCTCGAAATCATTAGAAGATAATGTAGAAAATGTAACTAGAAAAAGGCGCGTATAAAATGATTATACATTGATAATTTCAAGACGTGTTATTGCTCAAACAGTATCATAGTAGAGAGTAGACACTGTATATGTGTATAATGTTCCCGTGTGTGTGGTCAGACTGTATGATGGCTGACAACGAGTCATTTCTTTGCTGATGGATGACATGTTTAGACAGAGGTTAAGTTAAAGTCGTCGCATATTCTACCTATCTCGACAATCGACTTGTTAATTTATTATATTTAAGGAAGATACCGCACTCGTTGTATATGATTAGTTTGAATTTACATAAAGACTACAAATATATGTAGATTTATATCGGATTATGCACATATCCGTTCAGGTATTCAAAGACTAAATGTGTGTTATCTTCGATCAAAAGAAAAAAAAAAGAAAAGAAAAGAAAAGAAAGCATCTACTGATAGGGCTTACGTGGGGTTAATGTGATCTGTAAACAGTAGCTTTAAATAATGATGAGATATCATTATCAGATAATAATCAGAGTTTTCTCTCTTCATCCTATGTAATGTTAACTATAATGGCTTATTGTGTCATTTATATTGCGTTTTGCATACGAAATTTTATGTTAAAATTAATTTTTTCTGGTTTNAACTTAAATTGTTCATTATAAATTTTGTAAATTCTATTAATAATTAAATTGAAAATTTAATTATTATTAGATTGTATAAAGATTAATTATATTTTCTAAATTAAGAGTTAACTTTTCGAAAAAGGAAAATTTTTCCTCTACCAAATAATGGATTTAATAAAAATTTATGAGTTTGTATTTTAAACCCACCTGCAAAATTTAAGAAAAAATTACAAAATTTGATTACTTTATCAATAATCTTTATCACGTTCTATTTTACTTTTTTTTTTCTTCTTTATTTTCCGAAAGTAAGAAATGACTAGAGGCTAAGATCAATAGCCTTTGAGTACGCCAAAGAGATAAAACACTTATCGTTTTCTATTTACTAAATCCTATTAAATGATTTCGCTCTTACTAAAAAGCTATAAAAATTGAAAGAACCATCACAAGAAACGATTTGACGAATATTAACCATCAATAGGAGAATATAACTATATAACTCCGCCTTTAACTTAATGAGATCCAATAAGATGATATATGTTAATCAACCTACCAATAATGTTCAACAAAGTTAGAAACGAACGTTGATTGGTTATTTGGAGATTTATGGGAAGCGCAACTACTTTACATACTTTCGTATGTTAATTAAATGAAAAAATAAGTTAAAAAACAAGTCATACTCAAAGCGTTTGTTTTCAACTCATAACGGTACAACTAACCATTGATTCAAATCACATTCTCAGACCAGGAAGGTTAAGAAAATATACCCTCGAGTAATTTAGCCTTTTATCAGTGATTGTGACATTTGTGATATACCTTTAAGCGTAAATAAGGAATATATAAACGCGTAGAACGTAACTCAAAATTAAATAATATTTTACATTTCCTGGAATTATAAATTCGGTACTAACCTCCAAATATCCGGTAAGGGACTGTATTTTTCTTGATCTGATTTGTCGACTTTTTCTAAACCGGGAAGTTTGTAATATTCGTATAATAAACTCATACCGCTATTTTGTTCTTCGTTGGCACCGTTGATATTAAGCATTGCTGTTGTTGCCGCAGTTAGAGGATGTTCATAATATGCCCGCCAACCTTCATCCCCTTCGGGCATTTCCGTCATGCGATCTGAAGAATTAGAGCTCGCTGGAACGATCGCTACAGGGATATCTTCTGTAGATATCGGTTCTTTTGATTTACTGCAATTCACAAAAAATACATTTAATATCATTAGCATTAGAAATAGTTTCCGAATTTACATATATAGTTAACCTTTAACCTTTCTGTGCTGGGGTTTTTTTTTTATCAGCACTGAAAAGCTTTTAATAAAAATATAGGCTACTTAGCCTAATTCTAAAACCTTCCAATAAGTATTATAAATAACTCTCAATTATTTTAATTGATGGTTATTTAGAATACTAATTCACATTTTTCTTAATTAAATATAGCCTAATTAACTGATTTAGAATCATTAAGATAAATAAATTTTATGCTTCATAAAATAAATAAATAAATGTTTCTAAGTTTTAAGCAGTTTTTCTACTAGATATAAAGTGTAATTATTAAATATAGTCTATCAATAAAGTATATGTAAAGTGTAATTATTAAATATAGTCTATCAATAAAGTATATGTAAAGTGTAATTATTAAATATAGTCTATCAATTTTTAAAATAATAAATAATAAAATTTCTGATTAAAATACGATAATGTATAGTCTATATTACTGCATATACCAGATTGCATAAAAGTAACAAATACTATTGTGCAAAATTCTAGATAAATTAAAGAAATGGTTAATTTTTAGGTTAAAAATTCTATCATTAAAGTTAAAATTTAACCTAAATATTGCATTAAATATATTAAAATGGAGAGTCTATTCTTACCTGTGGAAGCCCGCTACTATCTCTTGGAGTGATGGTCGTATCACCTATACCACTATCAGGTGAATGTAGATCGACAGCTAAGGCATGAAGGGAAGTTTTGTAGTTAGAATTATGGCGAATGAATCGATCGACGAATGTATTATCTGCAGGATCGGAATAAGACGCGAGATGCTGTCGAACAGTCTGATACTGATCGGAAGAGGAGTAATAATCTCGATAACAATCACTCGGTGTCAAAGTGTAAACAGTTCTTGAACTCTGACTACTGTACTGAGGTGGCGACGGACTGGAAACAGGAACCACATTCGTGAGCACCCCATATTGAGGTACAGTCAGTCCATCTGGATAAGGAGACTGAGATATATTGGCATAAACTTGTGTACCGTAAGTGTGATTTGGACTGGTATCACCCAAAGAGACCACAGTGGCACCCACGGCTTGCATTTCACGATTCTTATTCGAGTCAATAACCTGTCGGGTGACCACGGTTGTGACCGGTGGAAGAGGAACACTCACTAGATCGACAGGTGTAGGAGAGGATACTTCTGGTGAAAGTTGTTCTTGTTTAACACGAATCGGAGACGACGATTCTTCACCATTCAACAAACTACTTAATTTGCTTGGTTTAGGAGAGACTGGCTCTCCTTTGATACCATTAACTGTTGGTGAATCTCCGTTTTCTGATTTGCAGCCTTCGGATCCGAGGTAGACGTCGACGTCTGAGTCTACCTGTCCGTTGGTGGTGGCATGTTTCGACGTTCGGTCCACTGCGTCGCTGGTTGCTTGTGACGTCAGCGTGGCACTGGAGAAGAGAGAGAGGACTGTGACGTCAGATCACCAGGAAATAAAACTATTCTAGAGAGCGGCAGGGACAGACACACACACGCGCGCGCGCACACACACACACACACAAATACTTGGCGAGAGAAAAAGAGAGGCGGTTTTTTTTTACCTGAGCGGAAAGGTGTGGCAGTTTATCTCGTAAAATAAGTTGCTTAACGGATTGGGGTTAGATTAAACATAAATATTATTATTATTTTTATTATTTTTTCTATATCCGTTGAACACATAGGCATTCCAATATCGAAAGTAAAGGAAATTAAATTAAACGTTTTCTCTCTTCATCCTATGTAATGTTAACTATNCGGAAAACACCAAAATATTCATATAAAACTATTCTTTCACTTAAGTATATAATATAGAAATTAATAATTATCATAATTAAAAAATTTTTTTTTATAAAATTAAGAAAAAATAACATAGCTAAATCCAATAATTAAAAGTAATCTAATATATGAACTTGGTAAAAAAATAGACTAAACATTAAAATCAGGATAAACAAAAAACAATAAAATTATCAGCTGTAACACGAGTAATTTTAAACATAATATCCTCTATAACAAGAATTTTCATTATATCCCGGCATCGACCTCTCTCTCTCTCAGGTTAAGTTCTAAATCGGAAGTATGGGTCACGAGGGGATAAGGGAAGGTAGATGTCCTTGTTTGAAGTAAAGCAAGACAGACAGTAGATCGGCGATACACTGATGCAGGTGAATAATAATATAATAAAAAAAAACACTTCCCCCACCCTTAGTAAACAGGTTACATTTAACCTTGGTTGAAAGATAGAATGGTACGAGGTGCGAGAATCACATTACGAGAGTCGATTGTGTCGGTTAAGTGGAGGAGGTCTAGTGATTGGGTCGACAAACTCTTAGTGCTGATGTGTCAACAGTAATTTGATTATCCCGTCGGACCAGATATTATCTCATGCAAAGATGCTCGTGGGAAAGACTGAGATGGATGTCAGGTGATATCGGGAAAGTATAAACAAACTTGGATTAAGATAAATCTGTCAGCCATAGTTGGAGTGGGAAATTGTTTATTTATCCGTTTCGGTCTTTTAACAATGCAAACATTTGCAATTTGAATAAATTTATTTTAATTATTTCATTTCTGTTTTGATAATTACAAAGTTTCTGGTATTAAAATTCCCTCCAGAAATAGAATGACAAATATTTTAAGCTAGAATTTCCCATTTGTTACTCCATAATTAAAATTTATTTTCGTATTAATTTAATCCACACTTCTCTCCCCCTAAAATTACTTGGTAAATATAAACTAATTTGAATATTCTAAAGCAGTGTTTTTCAACCTTCTCGAATACGCGACCCCTTTACAAGTTAAAAAATTCTGGCGACCCCCCAAGGGCCATATTAAAAATATATCAGTGATTTTAAAAACTATGTATTTAATTTACTTTCTGTTGAGAGCTAAATATCGATCGAAAAACCAATTGTACTGTAAACTTTACAGTGCAATTGGTTTTTCAGGTTTATTTTACAGTGTAAAATAAATAGGCACAGCCTTTTCACTAAAATTGTAGTTTTTTTTATTGTAATGTAGGACCTACAAACACTTGTCTTTTTCTTTTACCCGCGACCCCCGTATAAGGCTTTGCGACCCCCCTAGGGGTCGCGACCCACAGGTTGAAAAACACTGTTTTAAAGTGATCAACGTGATAAAGGTGAATTTTTTCCAGTTAAAATATTCATAATGTTCAGTTTAAAAAATTATCGATATATGCTCCAATATACTGAGGCAATTTACATTCAAATCGGGGTATAAATTGGGCATAAAATAACCCAATAAATTTGGCATTCACAATAGATGCTTCAATGTATTTGGGTATTTATTGGGTGCTAAATATATGAGGACATCTCTTGGGGGGTACTAAAAGCATTTGGGGCATCAATCAATCCTTCGTATAATATTCAAAAATTAATTTTAATTTAATTTTTTTTAAAACTAACTTAAAAAGTTCTAATTAAAAATAATTCTTTACTCTCTTAAACTTAATCTAGATCCTATTTTTGGCATTTAACTGGGAATTTTATCGTATCATGATACGTTAAAAATTGATCTACGTCATGACCGGGTCATATGCAGATTAATTATAAAGGTCACAGTTTAAAAAATAACAATAATAATACCCAATTAGGTCATAGAAATACTGCTAAAAGATGATTTGATTGAATTACAAAAGAAACAATGGTTTGGAAAAATCAAAAATTGGACCACACCCTACTCGAGGGTCGAAAGTAAAAGAAAAATTTAAACTAGTCTATAAAATAACCTATGCAAGCATAGGCCAATGCCACGTATAGGACCCCGAGTTGAGAGTCCTTCAATGTCTCTCTCTTTTTTCTTTTTTTTTTTCTTAAAATTTCTCTACCTCTTCGGAACCAAACCGTCAATCTGGATAACTCTCAAAGGTCGGACAATTTCATAACTTTGAGAACGACATTGAAAATCGGGTGGCGTTGTTATGACAACGGGAATAGTCTAATATTACGGTGGGTGGAGTCCAAAGAGGGAGGGGTTAATGGGAGTTGGTAGTCCTACTATGACCTAGTACTGGGAAATTTTCAAGGAGTTTTTTATTAATTCAAAAAATTCCCTGTCAAATAAATGCCTACCCCTTTTTTTTAATGATTTGTATGTATAATTGGAGATTGGTACGTATAGAATTTTTGAATTATATTACTCAATTATAATGTTATCGAGTGAAATGTTAACAATATTCGATTAATGTGCTAGCCAACAAAATATTTACTCCTAAAATTGTTCTTATTACATACAAAATTTTGTTTTTCGTACACATTCTAATAGTTGTGGTATAATTCCCCCCCCGTGTATTTGCTTACTACATTTGTGACGCCACGAGAGTACGAATCTCACTTTCAAACGTAACTTCCGTTTCCGGTTCAGAGAATAATGAATATACAATAAAAATATAAACTTGTGGTACACGATACAACTTATCATAGCATAGGAAATGTCATCCTAACAGACAAGCAAACACATGTATTACGTTCAAGTAGACCCGTATCTTTCCATCGATTTACAAAATAAAAATCACCTATTTCACATAGAAAATAACGATAAATTTTCTATAAAAGTGTGAATTCTCATAGAAAAATAAATAAATTACTCGTATATAAGTAGCATTAAGAAAAATTCTTAATACACACGCACGATAAATTATAAAAACTGAGCAAATGAGTAATAGATTAAGTCGATTTCATAACTTTAAATTATAAATCTCACGTATAATATAAATTCTTATTTTCCTCAATATATTCCAATCATAAAAATTTCAATTATTAAACCAGATATAGGCTATAAATATATAACCGATTTCAACCGGGAGGAAAAAACTATAAGAAGAATTAGAAGAAGAATGATAGAAAAAATTAAAAAATAAAATAAAAATCATTCTCTTGCTTGATCAGACTATAAACTATGTCAGAATAATTACACTACAGGGTTGTCACGGATTCAACCTTGGTTCAATTGCCAACAAATGATACACTCGAAGGTAGCGTTGCACAAGGTCACGGTTCGGTTCGCAATTAAGTGATCTTGTTAGGTCATTGGCTGTGTTCGACTGAGGATTTTACACATAGATCGACCGTTAAATTATTATTATAGTCGATATAACTATCGAAATTCTTCTTAACTCTTACGTATGATAATCTATAGCTTAGAGAATACATAAAGAAATCCTGGCTACAAAATTTATTATCTCCAGATAATTTCCTTTTCGACCTTGATTAAACCGAGTCCAAGGTTTATTAATGGGGGCATTAGGAGCGGAATACTTTAATTTTATAATGAAACGGCTAGGTTCAATTAAATAAACTTTAAAATTGCATCCTATTTTGTATGCTAAACATTTAAAACTAGTCTAGAATATTATAATAAATTATAAAAATTATTTTCTTTTATTTATTTGTTAATAATATTTTAATCGATATTTTAAAATATATATTAAAATTAATATATAACCTTCGTTTTCTATAGCCGGGGTAATTAAACATTTTATGTAAAAAATATTGTTGCGTGTGTTCTAAATTATAACTTAGGTCTACTTAGTAGCCTATTTTTTCAACGTTTGAGCTGATATTTATTTTAAAAAATTAATTAAAAATGTATACATTTGAATAATTTAAGTAAAAACGCATTAAATATTATTTAAATTATTAAAATTAGGCTTTTTTCGTTAATTTTTTGAGCCTATATCAATTAAGATTTAAGGGGGAAATGTACTGTACTACTGTATGATATTAAGTAGAGTCGGGTTATAATTTAAAAGACACGCAATAATATCTTTTAAAAATCACAAAAATATATAAATTTACATTTTTAAATAAATAAATAATTCGAATAATTTAAATTATATTTTATTTTTAAATTTTTATTTATAGTTTTCTAAATTATAACCCGACTCTACTTCAGTACGTTTTATCTAAATCTTACTTCTTAACTTAAATATTAATCGCTATTTGTTTACAAAATTAAAAAGGAAACATTAATTTGAATAATTTAAGTAATATTTTATGTTTTTTAATTAATTTTTTAAATAAATAGCGATTAAAATTTTAAGGGAAAACGTACTGTACCAAGCTAGACATGTTATAATATAAAAGACAACCCAATAGCTGCTTTATAAAATATAATAAAAACCATATTAAAATTCGAATAAAATTTAAATAATATATATTTATTTTTACTTTAAATTTTTAAAAATTTCATTTTTATTATTTATATATTTTTATTAAAGTTGATAAACTTCTTTGTTGTTTGTAATTATATATCATTACATGAAAGTAACAACAAATATTATAATAATATATTTTAAGCTTATTTATATTAAAAAAACAAAAAAATAAGTTTAAAAGTCACTTTTAATTTTTAAAAAATATTTTAAAATTAAAATTATTTTATAACTGGTTTCGGCAAGTTGTTCGATAAAAGGACTCGTGTATAAAAATCTTTTGAGTTATCAGATTAATCTCTAGATGATAATTTTAAAATAAATTTTTGAAATTTACCAATTTTTACTCGAATTTAAGATTAAATTTTACAATTAATATAAGGTTACCTCAGTTTAAATCTAATATTTATGTAATTTAAATGTAATCTAGACTAGTTTCTTTAGAAGTTTAAAAGTTTTATTCAGTTAAATTATAGGTAAAATGTATAAATCTTATTCTTCTAGCTTTTCAAAGCTTAACTTTACAAGCTAATAATAATAATAATATAGACTTGAAGGACAGAACAACCTACTTCATCCCTACTTAGATGGGATAAAGTTGATGATAACGATGATGATGATGATGATAAATTATACAAATCTTAGATGTTATACTACATTTAAACTATACAAAATTTAGTTTGTATAGCTTATAATAAGGTAGATTTAAAGAGTACAACAACAAAATTCGACCCCATTTAGGTAGGATGATGATGACGACGATGATGATGATAAAATATAAACTGTTAGTTAAACTCTAGATAAACAAAGTTTAAAAGGCCAACCTACGGATAAACATTTTTAATGTTTAAACACAATTAACTNTGCTATTAATGTAATAAAACATAGAAAAAAATTAAGAATTTCCTAACATATGCAAGATTTTTCTGCATTTTATAAAGACATTTCGTAATATATAGTACATGTAATAATGGAGGTCGCAATTTATCAGAAAAGTAGCTAAATTCAAAGTGAACAGAATAGAAATCGCTCTTTTTTCAGGAAACCTCGTTCATAAAGCTGACAAGGTCAATTCAAAAGCCTGCTTCAACGTGAACAATATATATTCAAGCATAATATATTCTTATCAATTGGGATGTAGGCGTTACGAGTGACAAGAATATAAAATTCAAATCTATGTATTACATCAAAATCGTATGGTTTTTGATTATATTCTTTGCATTAGTCATTTTTCAAGATCTCAACCTTTGAAGATACGAATATATAACTTTACCTATAAATTATATTTGTTTCTTAGGTCATTTTCTAAGTCTCAACACTTTAAACATAAATATATAAATTATATTTATGTATTGGTAATGATAAATAGTGAAAATAACAGATTAAATTTAAAATAAAATGTTATTAAATTTCTTAAATTTACATGCTTTATATTGTAAAATTATTCGTTTCATTAGTCATTTTCAAGATCACAACCCGGTAGAGATGGAATTAAAAGTAAAATATTCAAAGAATTTGCATAAGAATTTTGCACTAGGAAAAAAAAAAAAAAAAAGTTATTATTATCTCGGTTATAAATCAGTTGGAAAAGTTAAACATTATTTTTACTACGAAATTTATTATTATTATTTACATTTTAACTTGTTTATAAATAGAAATTTATTTCAAGTATGAAGATTAAAGAAGAAGAAGAAGAAGAAGAAAAAGAAAAAAAATTAAACTAAAATTAAGCTTAGAATTTAATTTTTAATGATTGTGATGAATGAGATAACGTTGTATACTTCACGGCGTAAACGGAAATTCTTTCGAGTTTTTTCCGTGCTATTTTTAGAAATATCCTTTATCTAAATACTAAATCTAAAAATTTAACATTTTTTCCCCTCTTAATAATATATTCTTTTCGTTTAATTTAGTCTAATTAAGTGTTAAAATTCGATATAATACACATACTACAATTTAAATCTAGTTTAAAATCCTAAATATTTAGTAATTAAGTAATTTTAGAGAATAAAAAGGTCTAAAATTTCATTAAAATTTCATCTGATTTCGGTTAAGCGTGAAATTTTTTTTTTTATATATATAAATTCATTAAAACTAGAATTTGATGAATGAATTCGCTAACTTATCTGATCATTAACTCAATTTTACACGCAATACAATGTTTTAAAATAGAAAATATGTATTAAATTAGAAATAAACTTTATAAATTTTAAATTGAGATCATTTATTTTAATTGTTTTTAATAAAATCTTAATAAAATTTACTACCGTTTACGAGCGACAATAATTTTGAGTATGGATTTAGAATGTAAAAAACTTCTTGCTGTAGTCGAAATATATTAAAATTTTAATATTTATAGAATAATTTTTTTTTTTAATATTCAAATATATTAATATTCAAAATAATTTTTAAATAAAAATCGCTATTTTAAGCAGTTTTAAGCGTTATTTTAAGTTTTAATGCCATAGTAAATGATGCGTTAAATTCAAATAAATTTCGTGCTGTTTCAATTAAAAAGTAGTTAAAAAAATCTTTATAATCAATTTTACTGAACAAATTATTGTATACCTGTTATGGATTTATAAGTGTTGTTTGCGATGCTTGTTTTTAGTAAAGAAAGGCAAAAAAAAAACATCTTTCGGACATCTAAACAACTTTCTAATAGTTTGAAAAGGACGTTCATTCAGTTCGTAATTATATACACATCAACTACATTAGAGCAAGACGGCCGAAATACAACAGCTCCTCTGGCAAAGTCCACTATAATTAGCATCAGCTTACCTTGACATCTTTTATCATTTTATGTCAAACACAAAATAGTAGCTTACAACGAGACGGTGATCAATCAAATCTGTCATTTAGTTCGACATTTAGTTCGTTATCTTCTGTCGTTCGAAAAATTCTTTTCAATATATACCTAAATCTGACAGTTGTTTTACTTTCTAATCATTGAATATTTAAATTGGACATCTAAAGAAGTTCACAACAAGATAAGGAAACACGAAAAATATGTTGTAACTTAGATGCTGTGGAGCGCGTGTTACTACTTATTTTCCTACTTAGCAATTAAATTTTAGCCGATTTACAATAAAATACGATTAATATTTTTAATAATTTTAATTAAAGAAATGTTCTGGGAAGTATTTTAAACCAATGTTTTAAAAATTTTTTTAGTTTTTTTTAAGGGAAAGATGCAGAGAAGTCCAACAAAAAATTGCACCTCTAACGATTTACTCTTGACTTTCTTCTTAGATCTGATGTAAAAAAATAATAATAAACTGTTAAAAAACGTTCAGTTTTATAAAATTTAATATTTAATTAATTTTTTTAACATGTTTCATTCACGGTTTAAATTTAAAAAGTATCATTATAATGAAATTATAAATGTTAAGAACCGTTATAGACGCCTTCGTACTTTGATTTATCGCTTCGTGTGTCGACAGCCGAAATGATTTTGGAAAACAAAAATGTCATAAACAATTTACGAGTCATCCAGTCATGAACAAGGCGTGTATTATCGCCCTTCCCTCTACCTGTTCACACCCAGCAAGGGTTTATATCGAAAGGTGGAGGCGATCGATAAAAAAATATAACTTCTTTTCAAGGACAATGTCGTTTGATTGGTAGCAGAGTGATCCATAATATTTTAATTAGGTCAACTAGATCGTAAAATGACTGTAAATATTATTTTGAAAAAGTCTTTAGATTAATAAGATATCTAGTGTATGTAGGATTTGAATTTTAGATAGAATTACACTAGCCTTGTGTGAAGTGACAAAGAAGATTCAGTGCCAGTCTATGGATTCACTCTTCTTGTAATTCGCTTGTTTATTATAAAAAATTTACTTTCTAATCGAGAATAAGTATTATAATGTGTTTTAGAAGTTATATAATAAGTTTTGCAATTTCCAGAACCTATAATTTATAGAGTATACTAGAACGTATATAACAAAAAAATATCGATAGAAACAATACAAGTAGTGATAAAAACTACGATTTTTGCTATTAATGTAATAAAACATAGAAAAAAATTAAGAATTTCCTAACATATGCAAGATTTTTCTGCATTTTATAAAGACATTTCGTAATATATAGTACATGTAATAATGGAGGTCGCAATTTATCAGAAAAGTAGCTAAATTCAAAGTGAACAGAATAGAAATCGCTCTTTTTTCAGGAAACCTCGTTCATAAAGCTGACAAGGTCAATTCAAAAGCCTGCTTCAACGTGAACAATATATATTCAAGCATAATATATTCTTATCAATTGGGATGTAGGCGTTACGAGTGACAAGAATATAAAATTCAAATCTATGTATTACATCAAAATCGTATGGTTTTTGATTATATTCTTTGCATTAGTCATTTTTCAAGATCTCAACCTTTGAAGATACGAATATATAACTTTACCTATAAATTATATTTGTTTCTTAGGTCATTTTCTAAGTCTCAACACTTTAAACATAAATATATAAATTATATTTATGTATTGGTAATGATAAATAGTGAAAATAACAGATTAAATTTAAAATAAAATGTTATTAAATTTCTTAAATTTACATGCTTTATATTGTAAAATTATTCGTTTCATTAGTCATTTTCAAGATCACAACCCGGTAGAGATGGATGCATTTGTTTATTTCGTAGCCTTGAAATTCTAAAAATGACTGATTAATGGAAGGAATATAATCCAAAAAACACGATTTTTATTCACCTCATAATACAGTAGACGACATTTTATATTTAACAAAATTGCGTTTATATAACTTATTATATATTGTATCCCTTTCATTAGTTATTTTATATTTATAACTACTGTTTAAAATTACGAAAATTTAACATTTCATATTGTGTAGCGTTTAAATTTTTATTGAACCATTTACTAAATCATCAAATTAAAAAAAATAAATAAATAAGAAAATTATATATTACATTCGAGCAATTAAATTATGAACGATGACAAACACTAACCATGCTTCAATACATTTCCACGGTTGGCATGAGAGGTTAACAATTAGATAATGGTGAAGTTAAAAGATAAAACTCATATTATTTATCATTTAACGATCAAGATGTGTAAGAAGATAAAGAGCGAAACTTATTATTTGTAACTACATAAATTATTTATATTTTTTTAAAGAACAAACTTCCTTTTATAAAAATTATACTTTCCTTTATTAATTAAACTCGAAATTTACTTATTTTTAATTTAAAAATCACGATAAATTTATTTTGAAGGTGTTTAAGGTTTAAATTTATAAGTACAGTACTTGTGGGAGAGAAAAAAGCAAACCTGATTTTTACATTAGCAACACACGAAACGATTTCTCTCTTATCTAACGAGATTTAACAAGAAAATTATTTATTAACTATACATTTTTTTTCTTTATTTATTACTTTTTTTTTTTTTAAGTAATTTTCGTCATCTGATATTAAAGTGGCATTTGTTAGTAACGAGTAAGCAGAAACAACAAAATTTTTCGTATAAACTTTGACAAAATGCTCGTTTAGGGACGTCAACCGTAGTAAGATTAATTAATCAACGTGTAATTATCATCTGTCGGTGTATATAACCCTCAGAGATTGTTTCGTAGAAGATCCCTGGGGAGGTTTAGATTACAATCGTTCTGGGTCTTCCGCAAAGAGTATACACGTGATTCTGGTTCACGCTTTCTCCGCTTGGGGCGCTTTTCGAAACGTGCTGACATTTTCATTTCAATAGCCGGCGGTTATTTAAAAAAATATACATATATATATNGTTTATATTTTTATACATTTTTATAAAAAATTATTTTAAAAAATTTTTCCTAATTAAAATTAGATTAGTGGGAGGTTTATTGTTACTTATTTATCGCGATTTTTATTAAGAAAAATTAAGTTTTTTTTACATTAAAACTTTATAAATTTAACACTATCAAATTACCAGATTAAACATAAGTTTTATGAAAGTTTTTTTTTTTTAAATATATATATTTAATAAAAAAGTCATCAAATCGCAAGCCTCGCCCATAAAGATAAAAATTTGTTACGCGTTTAACTTCCGTCATTTCAAAGAATGTCTTAAATTTACCGTAAATATCTCAATTTAACGGGCACCTTTTGAAGAGGAAGTACGCGCCGTTATAATTACAAAGAAACAATATAAAGCGAAGAAAAAGAAATTTAAACGGATCAGTATGTCAAGAAAAATAAGAAGAAATTATACATCTAAGAGTAAATAATAATAATAATAAATATTCAAATAGCGAATCCCGTTAACCGCGAAACTTACAAAACTCGAAATTTTCGAATTGTTAAGAGGATCGGAACCTTAATAATACGTATAGATTTCTCTCGATAGATGGCACTCTCCACCTATAGTTTAAAGAAGAAAAAAAAAGAAAAAAAAAAATGGAGACGGGCTACTTACAGTAAACAGTTTAACAGAACTTCCATCATTTTGGTATAATCCACATTTGATAAGGAAACTTAAGTAGTAAAGTAAATGTAGACAGTATAGAGACAGAAAGGTCTCTGCTAACTGGACACCCGAGGACGTTGGCTTTCCAACAGGTGAATGGTGCCGAGTTCATCCGCCAGGCGGCGCTGATGTCAGGGCCGTTGAGTCGAGCACGTGATCAGACACCTTGTGATCTGTGTCCAAGATCGTGAGGAGCGCATCCGTGACGAGAGCTCGAGCTGATATATACTTACGATTAGTCGAGCAGACATAAATAATTGTTATTATAACCAATGTGTATACAGAAAAATTAGCATAACTTTTTGATAAGTTTATAAAAATGTCTGAAAATTTATACGCCTCACGAAATCGCGCGAATAGAAAAGAAAAATCATTTCACCTAATGATCGTAACGTTTATATAGGTGATGTATTTTTCTTATTCTTTATAAAGGTGATATATTCTAAAAAAAAAACAACAAAAAAATTAAAATTCGTGATCCAGATGTTGATGTTTTAAATTTATTACAAGCTATTGAAAGTGATCGAATAGAAAATATTAGCATATAACTAAAGATAGCGGCTATAGAAAGAAAAGATTAGATGATAATAACTTGAATAAAATTAATTTTAATTGTTTTGTTTATTTTAGATACATGCCTAAAGATAATATTCAATTATATCCTCGTTAATAATATTAATAAATTATTTTAAATAACTATTAATTCAAAATAGACAATTACGGGGCTTCCTAAATAAAAGTTCCGATAGCTCGTAAATTACTCTCTCTCTCAAAATTTTTCCATTTTAAGCATATAATTCGTACTTTTTTTTATTTTTTATTTTTTTTCTAAATTAATTTCGTCTGTAGTATTTTTAAAAATAGATTTTACAAGTTGAATTTATAAAAATTAATTAATTTTCGTTATAGGGATGCGAATTACATTACGACTGAAAAACTAAGGCGTAGAGTAGAGACAGAAAATGAATAAAACGTAACAGAACGACACTCGCGACGTTACATTCAATATATGCAATAGTTGACACAACTTTAAAAAGCCTTAACAGCTGCAACCGAAGACAACTTCGACAAAGCCATTGGCTTTGCTATACAAGGTGATTGACCGACACCCAAAGCCCGAGGCTGGCCATTCTAATGATTGAATGGCTCAAAGCGAATTTTATATCTGTCAGATATGATGACGTCAGTATATACTTTTTTTTTATGGCATACCAACAAAAGCAGAAAGTTAAAACTGAATAAAAACGCTCGCGGCTTAAATAACTTCGATAAAAATATAACCCGCTCCCAATATTGTTAAATTTTAACATTTACCTAATTTTTTAATAAAATACTACTACTTTTTTTTACAGTTAAATTTGTGTATATCCTGCTTCTAAGTACGTATAATTCTACGTCTCGACGGAGAAAAATGTATGTAAATCGTGGCATATTAATTCTCGAGATCACGTATCTACAGTACATAAAAGTTACCCCCTTTTTTCGTTAATGCACACATTAAACTTTTGTACGAATTTCTTTTTGCATACCAAATAAACATGATTTAAAAATAATATAAATTATACATTTTCATGATCTATTTTGAACAATAAAACTAATTAAAAGGTATAAATAAACCTTTTAACCTTAAAAGTAGGAAGATCTCTTTTAGAAATAGTTAAATTTATTCTAAAAAAAAAGTCATTAAGTAGTTATGAGGAAATGAAACCAATGCAAATACTTAGGAGGAAAAAAGATCTTAAAGAGAAAATGTATCCAATCTTCGTAGAAGAGGAGAAGAAGAAGGTCTTTTTTTTTAGGTCTTAACCAGTAGGAGATTCGGTTGTAGGCGGACACATTTAGTGAGAGGATCATAATGACGGTGATGATGGTGTATGCCAAAATAACGCCGCTTGGTACAATACATGAGGTCGAACAAACACATTAATTTGACAGTATGGCACGATTCCTCTTTAAATGAGACAACGGTAAAGATGCGATAGTCTTCAAAATTGAGATAAAATCAACCTCGGTTTATCACACTTAAAAATATTTAAATTCTTTTTTCTCTCTAATGTGGAAGAACGTAAATTAGAAGTGACTAGAATTATGGAACGAGATAGCTCTTATATTTAAAAAAAAATGTATGTATGCATGTCCTGGAATGGCCTTAACAAACACGCTACCAAATGGACAAATTTAAACAATTTTAAAGCAAATACTATATACACTTTGTTTTACAGTTGTAAATCTTTTTCTGTGTACAAAACCACTTTCTAAATAGTTATGTCCTCGAGGCCGGGTAGTGAATTAACAATAGAAAGTCGGTAAAAGCTTCTTCATTCTTGGAAAGCCGTGTCAATCCAATTGTTAAAAGAAAAGTATTCACGAATGGCGAATATTGATTATTCTAAAAAGAATAACTCTTTCATCATACTTATATGTGTAGTATACATATAAAGGAAGATATATAAAAAAAAAGAAATTTTAAATGAGAATATAGCAGATACCAGATGCTTGAAGTAGCGGAAACAGCATTTGGTTAACTAGTGATGTTCATGTATTGTAGGCGGATCGATTGAAAGACACCTGGCGCTGAATCACGGAGCCTCCCGGCTAAAAATAGCGATGTAAGCGCCCCCTACTGTCACGATCCGTGAATTATTTTGGGGTAGAGAGTCCAGACATAAGAGGTAGTAATGGACAAAGAAGTTTGCGTTGTATCCACCCCCAACTGTCCGATTTAGAGGAGTCAGTGACCGTACGGATTCCTTTTGGACGTTGTTTCTTCTTTAGATTAATCCATCCTTTTTACTCTATATTTTGTTTCCTTGTGCCCGACAATCTTAACTTAACATCTGATGAGCAGACAGGAAAATTTTTCCGGTTTTACAAATGCCATTATTTTTATAGCAGTAAAAAACAATGCATTAATTTTTATATTATTAAAAGGATGATAAAAATATATAGGTCTATCATATATAAAATGTTGTTCCTCTTTGATATCATTTTGAAAAATCCTACACATAATGCGTGGATAACGTTTACATTGTCAAAGATAACACGACATTATTCAATACCCTTTTGAAGCAATTTTAAACTTTTATAAAAAGATTTTTCTTTTGTTTTTTTTTCTTTCCAGAATTTCAACTATTGTAAAATAATTAGGTCCCAAAAGGGTTCGTTTTTTGTTGTACTTAGATTTTTAAAATTGAATTTTAAAGGTCACATACTCGGCTGTATTTACTGTTTAAGAGTTACTATTAACTATGTGATACAATCGCGTTCTCCTTTGTTTCCCAGAGGGTAAAAAATACTGAAGTTTGTTTCTTGATAATTTTTGTTAACCTCTTAACAATAGTTCATTAGCTTTCTTCCTTTACTTTTCCTGCTTTTTTTTCTTTCTTTCTTTTATAATTTTCTTTTATACAAGTAGCTACTTAATTGAACATAATGAAAAATTCACCTAATACTTAATCAGATAAATAATAAATGACATTTTTAAACGATGTAAATTTAACCGCAAAATATCGATTTATGAATAGAAAATTATAACAAAATTTTAATGAATTAATTATCATACTTAATATTTGATTCTAACAAGTAGTACAAAAGCCAATATTTGACTAGGGAATTACTCTTTCTAAGAAAAACTAATTTTTCCTATTAGACATCGAGTGGAGTATGAGTCAAGCTAGGTAAACGTTTATCTTTAGTCCAATCAGCTTTGCAGTTGGTCCACCCACACAACAGATGAAAGAAACGCCCACACTTAATACCCTGATCTTTATAAAAGAACATTACTGATGCTTTATATCCCGTGTTTTGCGAACTTTAAGGCATTTAAGAGATTTTTTACACCTTATCAACTGGAAAGCGTGATTTTTGCTTCTTCGTGACGTCATAAGAATGCGTAGGCAGCCTTCAAATGACAAGAGAGATAAGACATTTCAGGAAAGACAGACAAGTCACTCTCTCTCTCAAAATTTTTCCATTTTAAGCATATAATTCTACTTTTTTTTATTTTTTATTTTTTTTCTAAATTAATTTCGTCTGTAGTATTTTTAAAAATAGATTTTACAAGTTGAATTTATAAAAATTAATTAATTTTCGTTATAGGGATGCGAATTACATTACGACTGAAAAACTAAGGCGTAGAGTAGAGACAGAAAATGAATAAAACGTAACAGAACGACACTCGCGACGTTACATTCAATATATGCAATAGTTGACACAACTTTAAAAAGCCTTAACAGCTGCAACCGAAGACAACTTCGACAAAGCCATTGGCTTTGCTATACAAGGTGATTGACCGACACCCAAAGCCCGAGGCTGGCCATTCTAATGATTGAATGGCTCAAAGCGAATTTTATATCTGTCAGATATGATGACGTCAGTATATACTTTTTTTTTATGGCATACCAACAAAAGCAGAAAGTTAAAACTGAATAAAAACGCTCGCGGCTTAAATAACTTCGATAAAAATATAACCCGCTCCCAATATTGTTAAATTTTAACATTTACCTAATTTTTTAATAAAATACTACTACTTTTTTTTACAGTTAAATTTGTGTATATCCTGCTTCTAAGTACGTATAATTCTACGTCTCGACGGAGAAAAATGTATGTAAATCGTGGCATATTAATTCTCGAGATCACGTATCTACAGTACATAAAAGTTACCCCCTTTTTTCGTTAATGCACACATTAAACTTTTGTACGAATTTCTTTTTGCATACCAAATAAACATGATTTAAAAATAATATAAATTATACATTTTCATGATCTATTTTGAACAATAAAACTAATTAAAAGGTATAAATAAACCTTTTAACCTTAAAAGTAGGAAGATCTCTTTTAGAAATAGTTAAATTTATTCTAAAAAAAAAAGTCATTAAGTAGTTATGAGGAAATGAAACCAATGCAAATACTTAGGAGGAAAAAAGATCTTAAAGAGAAAATGTATCCAATCTTCGTAGAAGAGGAGAAGAAGAAGGTCTTTTTTTTTAGGTCTTAACCAGTAGGAGATTCGGTTGTAGGCGGACACATTTAGTGAGAGGATCATAATGACGGTGATGATGGTGTATGCCAAAATAACGCCGCTTGGTACAATACATGAGGTCGAACAAACACATTAATTTGACAGTATGGCACGATTCCTCTTTAAATGAGACAACGGTAAAGATGCGATAGTCTTCAAAATTGAGATAAAATCAACCTCGGTTTATCACACTTAAAAATATTTAAATTCTTTTTTCTCTCTAATGTGGAAGAACGTAAATTAGAAGTGACTAGAATTATGGAACGAGATAGCTCTTANTATTATTTAAAAAATATATACAAAAATAATATACATTTTTGTTTATATTTTTATACATTTTTATAAAAAATTATTTTAAAAAATTTTTCCTAATTAAAATTAGATTAGTGGGAGGTTTATTGTTACTTATTTATCGCGATTTTTATTAAGAAAAATTAAGTTTTTTTTACATTAAAACTTTATAAATTTAACACTATCAAATTACCAGATTAAACATAAGTTTTATGAAAGTTTTTTTTTTTTAAATATATATATTTAATAAAAAAGTCATCAAATCGCAAGCCTCGCCCATAAAGATAAAAATTTGTTACGCGTTTAACTTCCGTCATTTCAAAGAATGTCTTAAATTTACCGTAAATATCTCAATTTAACGGGCACCTTTTGAAGAGGAAGTACGCGCCGTTATAATTACAAAGAAACAATATAAAGCGAAGAAAAAGAAATTTAAACGGATCAGTATGTCAAGAAAAATAAGAAGAAATTATACATCTAAGAGTAAATAATAATAATAATAAATATTCAAATAGCGAATCCCGTTAACCGCGAAACTTACAAAACTCGAAATTTTCGAATTGTTAAGAGGATCGGAACCTTAATAATACGTATAGATTTCTCTCGATAGATGGCACTCTCCACCTATAGTTTAAAGAAGAAAAAAAAAGAAAAAAAAATGGAGACGGGCTACTTACAGTAAACAGTTTAACAGAACTTCCATCATTTTGGTATAATCCACATTTGATAAGGAAACTTAAGTAGTAAAGTAAATGTAGACAGTATAGAGACAGAAAGGTCTCTGCTAACTGGACACCCGAGGACGTTGGCTTTCCAACAGGTGAATGGTGCCGAGTTCATCCGCCAGGCGGCGCTGATGTCAGGGCCGTTGAGTCGAGCACGTGATCAGACACCTTGTGATCTGTGTCCAAGATCGTGAGGAGCGCATCCGTGACGAGAGCTCGAGCTGATATATACTTACGATTAGTCGAGCAGACATAAATAATTGTTATTATAACCAATGTGTATACAGAAAAATTAGCATAACTTTTTGATAAGTTTATAAAAATGTCTGAAAATTTATACGCCTCACGAAATCGCGCGAATAGAAAAGAAAAATCATTTCACCTAATGATCGTAACGTTTATATAGGTGATGTATTTTTCTTATTCTTTATAAAGGTGATATATTCTAAAAAAAAAACAACAAAAAAATTAAAATTCGTGATCCAGATGTTGATGTTTTAAATTTATTACAAGCTATTGAAAGTGATCGAATAGAAAATATTAGCATATAACTAAAGATAGCGGCTATAGAAAGAAAAGATTAGATGATAATAACTTGAATAAAATTAATTTTAATTGTTTTGTTTATTTTAGATACATGCCTAAAGATAATATTCAATTATATCCTCGTTAATAATATTAATAAATTATTTTAAATAACTATTAATTCAAAATAGACAATTACGGGGCTTCCTAAATAAAAGTTCCGATAGCTCGTAAATTACTCTCTCTCTCAAAATTTTTCCATTTTAAGCATATAATTCGTACTTTTTTTTATTTTTTATTTTTTTTCTAAATTAATTTCGTCTGTAGTATTTTTAAAAATAGATTTTACAAGTTGAATTTATAAAAATTAATTAATTTTCGTTATAGGGATGCGAATTACATTACGACTGAAAAACTAAGGCGTAGAGTAGAGACAGAAAATGAATAAAACGTAACAGAACGACACTCGCGACGTTACATTCAATATATGCAATAGTTGACACAACTTTAAAAAGCCTTAACAGCTGCAACCGAAGACAACTTCGACAAAGCCATTGGCTTTGCTATACAAGGTGATTGACCGACACCCAAAGCCCGAGGCTGGCCATTCTAATGATTGAATGGCTCAAAGCGAATTTTATATCTGTCAGATATGATGACGTCAGTATATACTTTTTTTTTATGGCATACCAACAAAAGCAGAAAGTTAAAACTGAATAAAAACGCTCGCGGCTTAAATAACTTCGATAAAAATATAACCCGCTCCCAATATTGTTAAATTTTAACATTTACCTAATTTTTTAATAAAATACTACTACTTTTTTTTACAGTTAAATTTGTGTATATCCTGCTTCTAAGTACGTATAATTCTACGTCTCGACGGAGAAAAATGTATGTAAATCGTGGCATATTAATTCTCGAGATCACGTATCTACAGTACATAAAAGTTACCCCCTTTTTTCGTTAATGCACACATTAAACTTTTGTACGAATTTCTTTTTGCATACCAAATAAACATGATTTAAAAATAATATAAATTATACATTTTCATGATCTATTTTGAACAATAAAACTAATTAAAAGGTATAAATAAACCTTTTAACCTTAAAAGTAGGAAGATCTCTTTTAGAAATAGTTAAATTTATTCTAAAAAAAAAAGTCATTAAGTAGTTATGAGGAAATGAAACCAATGCAAATACTTAGGAGGAAAAAAGATCTTAAAGAGAAAATGTATCCAATCTTCGTAGAAGAGGAGAAGAAGAAGGTCTTTTTTTTTAGGTCTTAACCAGTAGGAGATTCGGTTGTAGGCGGACACATTTAGTGAGAGGATCATAATGACGGTGATGATGGTGTATGCCAAAATAACGCCGCTTGGTACAATACATGAGGTCGAACAAACACATTAATTTGACAGTATGGCACGATTCCTCTTTAAATGAGACAACGGTAAAGATGCGATAGTCTTCAAAATTGAGATAAAATCAACCTCGGTTTATCACACTTAAAAATATTTAAATTCTTTTTTCTCTCTAATGTGGAAGAACGTAAATTAGAAGTGACTAGAATTATGGAACGAGATAGCTCTTATATTTAAAAAAAAATGTATGTATGCATGTCCTGGAATGGCCTTAACAAACACGCTACCAAATGGACAAATTTAAACAATTTTAAAGCAAATACTATATACACTTTGTTTTACAGTTGTAAATCTTTTTCTGTGTACAAAACCACTTTCTAAATAGTTATGTCCTCGAGGCCGGGTAGTGAATTAACAATAGAAAGTCGGTAAAAGCTTCTTCATTCTTGGAAAGCCGTGTCAATCCAATTGTTAAAAGAAAAGTATTCACGAATGGCGAATATTGATTATTCTAAAAAGAATAACTCTTTCATCATACTTATATGTGTAGTATACATATAAAGGAAGATATATATAAAAAAAGAAATTTTAAATGAGAATATAGCAGATACCAGATGCTTGAAGTAGCGGAAACAGCATTTGGTTAACTAGTGATGTTCATGTATTGTAGGCGGATCGATTGAAAGACACCTGGCGCTGAATCACGGAGCCTCCCGGCTAAAAATAGCGATGTAAGCGCCCCCTACTGTCACGATCCGTGAATTATTTTGGGGTAGAGAGTCCAGACATAAGAGGTAGTAATGGACAAAGAAGTTTGCGTTGTATCCACCCCCAACTGTCCGATTTAGAGGAGTCAGTGACCGTACGGATTCCTTTTGGACGTTGTTTCTTCTTTAGATTAATCCATCCTTTTTACTCTATATTTTGTTTCCTTGTGCCCGACAATCTTAACTTAACATCTGATGAGCAGACAGGAAAATTTTTCCGGTTTTACAAATGCCATTATTTTTATAGCAGTAAAAAACAATGCATTAATTTTTATATTATTAAAAGGATGATAAAAATATATAGGTCTATCATATATAAAATGTTGTTCCTCTTTGATATCATTTTGAAAAATCCTACACATAATGCGTGGATAACGTTTACATTGTCAAAGATAACACGACATTATTCAATACCCTTTTGAAGCAATTTTAAACTTTTATAAAAAGATTTTTCTTTTGTTTTTTTTTCTTTCCAGAATTTCAACTATTGTAAAATAATTAGGTCCCAAAAGGGTTCGTTTTTTGTTGTACTTAGATTTTTAAAATTGAATTTTAAAGGTCACATACTCGGCTGTATTTACTGTTTAAGAGTTACTATTAACTATGTGATACAATCGCGTTCTCCTTTGTTTCCCAGAGGGTAAAAAATACTGAAGTTTGTTTCTTGATAATTTTTGTTAACCTCTTAACAATAGTTCATTAGCTTTCTTCCTTTACTTTTCCTGCTTTTTTTTCTTTCTTTCTTTTTATAATTTTCTTTTATACAGGTAGCTACTTAATTGAACATAATGAAAAATTCATCTAATACTTAATCAGATAAATAATAAATGACATTTTTAAACGATGTAAATTTAACCGCAAAATATCGATTTATGAATAGAAAATTATAACAAAATTTTAATGAATTAATTATCATACTTAATATTTGATTCTAACAAGTAGTACAAAAGCCAATATTTGACTAGGGAATTACTCTTTCTAAGAAAAACTAATTTTTCCTATTAGACATCGAGTGGAGTATGAGTCAAGCTAGGTAAACGTTTATCTTTAGTCCAATCAGCTTTGCAGTTGGTCCACCCACACAACAGATGAAAGAAACGCCCACACTTAATACCCTGATCTTTATAAAAGAACATCACTGATGCTTTATATCCCGTGTTTTGCGAACTTTAAGGCATTTAAGAGATTTTTTACACCTTATCAACTGGAAAGCGTGATTTTTGCTTCTTCGTGACGTCATAAGAATGCGTAGGCAGCCTTCAAATGACAAGAGAGATAAGACATTTCAGGAAAGACAGACAAGTCTTTTACCTTTCGCTACGAAGAAGAGAGAAGAGAGAGACGTGATGGCATTTCTATTTAAAAAAATAAATAAATAAATATATATATATATATTTTAAATCCTTAAAATATTTTTTAAGTTAAAACATAAGTCTGTCACGATTGATACATTGAATCTTTTGTTATTTCTTCCCATTTTTTATGGCTTGATCAAGCTTAGAATGCCACGATTTTGCAGTAAAGATAGACGTGTATTTTGTTAGATGCAACTCATGCTTTATATTCAGTATAAGTCTCTAGTTTCTGTCCGTTATATAGAGGTTGTATACAGTTTTTTTTCGCATAGAAATGACTCAGATCTAACTATATAATTGCGCACCGACTTCCGTAAATTCCGTCATTTTTAAAATATCACGACACGTAATCACTCTCCTTAAACGGAATGGCATTAAACTGGACAAAACAAACACTTTATCAACCAGTAATGTACAGTACAGTACAACGGAACAAAAATTTCATTTCGGTTTGTAACATCTAAAATTAAAGAACCGGTTAAACGAAATTTAATGTAATGGATCGAGGATAATTTCAAAATTAACAATTCTAAACGCAAAACTAATTTGCTATATTTAGTTTTAATTAGAATTAGGTATATAGCCTATATATATGTTTTTTTTTTTCTTTCTTGATTTATTTTAAAATATTAAAATAGAATTTCCAAACTTTTCATTTAATTTGCTTGCTTCGATTTTACGGAATATCGTATTAAATTTTAGTTTTTAAGCTTACTTTCTCTGTAAAATCACATTGAAAATATCTTACATTCGAAGCAACAACCCATCATTTTTATAAACAAGATTGGGAAAAAAGGTAGAAGTGTAAAAATTTCTTCAATTTTTCTTATTTCTCTTTCTTTAAGAATAGTTTAACAGTTGCCACGGGCCATTTTATAGAATCGTATTATCATCATTGATGCATGAATACCACAAGATCCCTTTTACAGATGCATTTTAAATTTTTCTTCCAAAATGGCTTTCGAATCGTTCACTCGATCAAAATGAGAGAGAAAGAATTAGTTAAAAAAAAATGAAAGAAAAAAAAATACTGAATGGAAACCGAGGGCATTCACCCTTCATCTCCTTAAGAAAACTCTTGGTTCAGGGTGGGGTCGACTCTTGTCTTGCATATTAATCAAATCTCTATTAGTCTACACTGTATCTTCATTGAGAATTAAATACGCATATCTTGAGACGTTAAATGAATATTTTCTACCGAATTTATTAACCCAAGGAGAGAATATGTTCAAATTTAACATATAAGATAAAATAGGAGAGATAAAATCTAATATTCTAATTAAAAATAAAAATAGAAATTAAAAAAAAAATTGAGACTTTGTCATATAAAATCAATAAATCTAGAAGAAAAGTAAAGTTAATATTTTTCTTAAACATCTTTCTTGTCAAAGATTCTTTTTAAAAATAATATTTAACTAGCATTAGTAGAGATACTATTGAAGATATATATATATATATATGTTCGTTGGTAGATAAAAGTAAATATACAAAATTTTTTGTTATGTATTTTAGTTTGAAAAGCTAATCAGATTATCTTTTATTTTGTGTTGGAACAAGCTAAATAAACTTTAGTACAGAATTTCTTGGCAAGAATCATTTTATCTTCCTTTTGGATACTTATTAGATTAAGGAAAACAAATTAGGACAATTATACTCTGTTCTAAATTCAAATGAACAAAGTGCATTCTGACAAATTATATACTATTATATAATTCCGTTTACTTAAGCAGAAATCCTTTAAAAATTTTTAATCTAAAAATGTATTCTATAATCCATTCGAGGGATATTTTTCATATTTATATTCAAAGTCTTCGATTTATGATATCATATAGGTCTTTCTTTTCGAAAATCTTACCATTAATTCTTGAAAAATGAAAATATGGAAAATGGATCTTGCCATATTTGAAATACGAGTAAGTACTTTTCCGAATAAACTTTTTAGTGTTTTATATAAGAAATCACCGAATGAACTTCGAGAGAACTTCAATTAACCTTCAGTAAACTTGTAAAAATCTATAAAAAAAAAGTATACAAAAACAGAAAAAGTCAAGTAACCTTTAATGCAATTTCCTAAGAGTCTTCAAAGATTCTTACGAAACGCATTTTTTTTTATACAGTTCAAAATTTTATTGGAGATTTAAAGAGTTTATTCTAATATCTCTTCTACAAGCTACAGAAAATTTCAACGAATTTCATTTAAATTTAAAAGGAAAAGATCGAATAAATCTGCGTAAAATATTCGAAAATTGATCACATTATATATTAATAAAAAAAAAGAATTAATAAACTTCTATATGTAATATATTATTTATAACAGGAATGACTGTATAATAAGAAATGGAGCATTCTATAGATGATGTCGCTTACATTAATGCTTTTTCACAAGACTCATAAGGTATGGAACTAAGTTGAACTCATTTGTTTCAACAAGATCCCTTTGTTATTTATAAATGCAATGCTTTATTCTATTTCAATTTTAGTTCGTTATGATTTAAGTACGACCTTTCGAGGTTATACAAGGTGCTTTATAGATAAGGTACCGCCTCCCATTATCTTATTTTTTTCAATGCACCCGTTCAAGTATGGAATTTCTGTACTGACCTCCAACGCAAGCCACTTATTACGTTTCTTCAGGGTCATATTTTTCAAAACTGGAGTTGTTCCAGATATTAATTTGAAAATTATTTTACGATTAATGCTGATATTTTCGAACGAAAAAAAAAACAAAGGAATTAAATGTGAAATTCTTATTTACATTATGTTTCAATATTTTTTTTTTAATAAATTTAATAAAATCTGAAGAGACTTGAAACATGGCTTTTGTCATTAAACAATACTTTATTGTGAGCAAAACTCTATAAGAAACTATAAGTCTAAGTTTAGCAGACGATGTGAAACAAACTTCATCCTCATTGTACTAACATCATACTAAGAGTAGTTTTTTTGCTATAACAACCTGCACCTCTTATTGGTTAGCCTCTAACTAGACGCGAGATCCGAGACCTGAGCAAACACAAGACATTTTCTCCCCTTCACTGAAGGTTCCCACGGAAAACCAAAGTAGATCCCAGGATAGGAGGGGAGACTGTACTAACCTTTCAGAGATCCGGTCAGTTTTTTATGCATATATATATATGTATGTAAATATGATAAAGTCTCAATGAAGCTGAGACTAGGATAAGAGAGTCAAATAACAATAATTACATTCGATTTACCAATTAATTTTTATTAAAACGATTTAAATTTGAGTTATAAATTGTAAGTAATGAATGCTACGTTTGTTGTATGCACTTTCTTTATCGTAGCTCTCAACTGGAATATGCACAAGTTCGATCTAGACATAACTATCAAGGAAGTACACACCCAAGCTAAGGGTGGAGCAGTCACACCTACTAACTACAACTGATTGTGGACGTATACATAGCCTTAGGTATTGTAAATATATGCATAATAATAGCGTTTGTTCCATTTTGCGGACACTTTTGAAAATTGTTAATATATGAGGGATTATAAACTACTGTGGTGCATTTTTCGTTGCAAAAATATTTGCCTTCCAGCAAAGTTCCTTTCTAACAATAAATATAATAATTGCATTAATGATAAATTTTCTTTAAGAAAAGAAAAGAAAAGAAAAGAAAATAATTCAAACGAATAGTAAAAAGTTGCTCTCAAAAATTGGTATTTTAATTTTATAAATTTAATTTAAAATTGATCACGTTTTTTGCGCTATTATATTACTTAAAAATCAATGAAAAGAATTAATAAGATAAAAAAAATTTTAAGGGTGAAATTTTTAAAAAATTATCAATGAAAACATTTTCCTTATTATATATTATAGCACTGTACTGTACATAATTTAAATTATTTCTTTTTTTTATTAAACAAATTTGATAAACCTGTTACAAAAATGCACATAAATAAAAACGAAATTTATCAAATTTGTTTNAAAAAATTATATTTAATAATTATAAGATAATAATAAACAAATATTTTATACATTTGTTTATTACTTTGTGAAGGATATAGTTACTATATTTTATACATCATTAATAATAATAATAAGGAAATAAATTTAATTTAAAAATTATTGTAAATTAAAAATTTAATTTTAAGAATTTATTGTGAAGGTTGAACATTTAATTTGTATACAACTTAACATATACTTAAGTAAGCTAGAACCATGTAATTCAAATTTAAATTAAACAACTAAGTTAATTGTTTAACGACGAACACAGTTAATTTTACAATAATAAATCATGTAAAGTATTGTATGTAAAGCTACTAATATGCAAAATAAAACGTATTATTATTTTTTTTTTTATCTATGTTAAATATAAAGATAAAACTATATTTTTGCACGTAGAATGTATTTATAAGAAAATAATACAGGCCCAAAAAAAATAAGGCAGCATCATGTCAAATTATGAAATGTTTTCATCCATTTTTACCGACTTATATCATGATTTATTTATTTTGATTCTAGTTATTTTATGCGTTGATGTTACATTAAAACAATGAATATTGCAAGAAGAAATTCTATGAAATGTTATTTTAATCATTGATGTTATACATAGAAATTCTAGAAAATTTTAATGTTAATTTTATAGATTTTTTTTGTTTTTATTTTATTGCTGAAAAACATGTGTTTTTCATAAAATCAACAACAACAACAAGTAATAAGGACATTTAAATAACATGAATCTTTAAGCTTAAAATGATGATTCACACATCATAAAAAAAAGTGTGAATCATCATCTTAAGTTATACAAATATCTGAACATTTGCAATTAAATTTAATTTTAAAAAAATAATTTTATTATTTTGTAATAAATGAAAATAGAGAAAAAACTATCAATTTCCTTCTGACCTTTTCAAGATAATGATATTCTAATTATATTCTATTTCAGCAGTTTTTTTTATTCACTGTTGATTGGTAATTCAATAGGAATTTTTTGATATCCTGAAATTATAAAATATCTAAAATTCTTTTAAGTTAATATATCAAAAATTTTTTTATATATTAAATAAGAAAAACTAAAAAACAAGGTTAAGATCAGTTTTAATGATTAGATTCAAATTTGGGATCTTAAAAGATTTATAAATATTATAAAATTCTGCATAAATATAGGATAATTATACAGATTATTTTATATAAATTATTATTTTCTAAGCAATAAATCTTTTAATGTATAATTTCTTTTATTGGGATTGGTCATTTACAAGAATCTATTGAAAATTATTACAAAATGATTTTTAGTTTAACTTTAGAGAATTATAAACAGTTCTAACACAAAACTTAAATGTTTCTGGAAATAAAATTTTTATTTAATTAATTTAATCTAATTAATAGAATATAATTTAAATTTTTATCATTGTAAAGCTTTAATTTATACATTTTTATACCTCAGAATAACCTTTAAAAAACAATCTAAAATACTGTACTGTACATTAAATTGGCATTAATACCTATTTTCTTAAATTTTTCTCTTTTGTTCTGTTTACTCTGCATAATCCAATTATTTTAAAATATAAGAATTGTTTAATGATTGTTTAAAAAACAACTCATATTTTAACTACAAAAAAAGGTTCTATTTACTAAATTTCCATTGTTTGTTTAATAAAAAGAAATAAAAATAAGCATATTGTTAAATCCATTTTCTTAAAAAAATAATTATAATATAAATGATTAAATTGAATCTAATGATAGAATTCTATTGTTTATTTTTATAAAATTGGTTTTTTTCCATTATTTTTTAAATATTTAAATTTTTTATTTAAAAATTTAAAAAGGTTTTCTATGAAAATGCAGAAAATAAATAATCTTTTCTTAAGTAGTATATAGCTTATGTTTAATAACATAAATTTTATCTTTAATATGGCATACCTATTTACCTTAAATGAATGGTAGCCTAAATACAGTATATAGAAAGATTGTTTTTATGATAAAATTAATTAATATTTTTATTAAGAAATATAATTTTCCTCAATTATTGAACACAATTGACTCTGTTAGGTAAACCTTTTTAAATATTACAATTACTTCTCTAATAAATTAATTATATTAAGGTTACATCGTGTTAATTAATTAATTTTTTCCATCAAATTTATAAAATTTTATTTATTTTTATTATTTGTAGATTAAAGCCTTTATATATATAGATATAATATGTATAATATAGAATTTTTGTGCAGTACATTGATAAATCTAGGTATGTTTTTAGTTTAAGGATTTAATTAAAAAGTAAATTATATTCTTTCCATATTTAATTATTGAGCAAATATATATATAATTTATGTATATTTAAAATATTCTATTTTGTTTTTTCCTTAAATTCTTCAATAATCATAAATCAATTATGAACTGACACGACCTAATTAAGTGAAGAATTGAAAAGTTATCGTTGAACTGATACTAGGAATACAAATATTTTCCCCTTAAAAGTATTTTCCCTCTTCAATTTATGGCTCAAATTATATATTTTTTATACGTAATTTATTACTTA
Organism: Centruroides sculpturatus; assembly: GCF_000671375.1. Classification (NCBI taxonomy): domain Eukaryota; kingdom Metazoa; phylum Arthropoda; class Arachnida; order Scorpiones; family Buthidae; genus Centruroides; species Centruroides sculpturatus. Next base: position 15,061 of record NW_019386193.1, on the reverse strand, counting down.
ATTTTAAAAATTTGATTTATTTAATAAGTTATATTTCAACGTAACCTCAAAATTTATAAATTATCTTATATAAACTATAGATCCTATATCTATGTCCCTACTTAACAATATAACTACAGCCCACATGACCTTATTTATATTATCCTATTTAATGAATATTTTATAGGCTAAATGTAGGCAATATATAGGCTCTATACTGTATAAGCTTTAGAATTTATGCAGTTATATAACTTATATAGGATTTAATGTAAAGATTTATAACTTAAGTTGTATACATTATAAAATATATTTGACATATAAATTATAAGATTTTATAAATTATTATTATATTAGTATATTATATGTCTATTTTGCAGGCTGAATGTAGCACTATATAGTTTTATATAGTTGTATGGATTGTATATCGCAAAAATATGGGTTTTAATACAGTTATAAGCCGCTTAGTTGCAATTGATTACTGAACTAGGCGGATCTCCTCCTACTTGCTAATCAATCATCTTTAAAAGGCAACCATACTTAAGAAGATTTCTGTACTAATTTGTCAGAGGACCTCCTACACATAAGAATTTTTTTCCTTAATTTTATATCTTCACTTATCTTTTAAGTTAAACAAACTAGAGACCTATAAATTTGATTTAGCAGACAATAATATGGACTAAATTTTAAAGCAGTTTTTTTCCAGTGAAAATTCAAAGTCTAGGTTATTATTATTATTATTATTATTATTTAAGTGGAAGAATAATTTTATGACTCAATAATGACCTTTACCTTCTGACCCTCAAAACTTGTGTCATTTCGACTCTATTATAGATGTACTACCGGACTTTTGCCAAATACATGTCTAGACATTAAAAAAAAATTCGTGTCATACATACAAAGATTCAAAAATATTATAAATTTGTCAAAATATTTTTAGTGTAGAATGACAAACACTCGACTGAGTTACCCTCGAATCTACCCTTTGACATTATAATCTAAACGACGGATGAAGTGAGACGTCTTTTACGTGTCTTCACTAGAAAATATTTGTGTCATACGATTTTTTTTAATAAAAAAGGATAAACTTAATTAAATGAGCTTTAATGTAATAACTAAGTGGATTATATTATAATTTTAATTAAAAAATTTAACATTTATATCTTTCTATTTATATAAATTTAATAATTCTTCCTCATTTCATTTTTATTCTCGTCATATTAATTTTATAAGAATAAAAAGAAGAGAAAGGATCATGTTTCTATGATTATTCGTAATTATTATTTTTTTAATTTTAATAAAAATAGATATAATCGAATAGAGTATTAATAATTTGAACTATTTTATAAAGAGAATTTAAAATCAAATTATTAAAAATATTTAAATTAAATTAACCTTGGAAGTTTAGACTGTTTACACGTGCATCTTGATTGTTATCTTTAAACTAAATAAGTTACTAACAAGGACATATTAAATGAAACTACCTATACTCTATTATTTTTCAGAAACTTTTGAATAGAATTATGTAAATTATACTTATTTTTATAATAAATTTTTAACATTAATTTACTCGAGCGTATGGCTAAAATTTTTTTTTAAAAGTGAAGATAAATTTCATTAAAAATTAACGAAAATTCCAAGAATTAATATTTGTTATTATTTTTTAAAAGTTAATTTAAACATATAAATGATTTTCGAATCGACCAACATTTTTTAAATAAAAATTAATTAATATTTTTATCCTTTTAAATCAAGAGCTTAAAAGTTTAAAATTTTACACTGAAAAAATAAATTATATTAAAAAATATTTATAAAAATTTCCGCTTAGTTTTCTTTAGCAATTAAACTTATATAAATTATTACTTTTTACGTTAATAATCACAAAAAATGCAAGCAGTTAATCAAGTGCTCTGCAGTACAGCTATAGTTTATAAGAGATATAACAAAAATAAAAAGGTTGTGACTCAATATAAGTTATGATAAAATCTCAACGTGGTCATTTTGAAGTTTAAAGATAGGGTGGACAGGTGTAGATGATCACAAATAGATCTAAATAATATTACTAGAAGAAAATGGCAGAGCAGACGTCATATCCAACGATCCGTCTACTATGCAAAGAATATTTTAAAACATTAATCAAACTGAATAAAATAGAGGCAAGGTATTGTATGTACTCTTGATATATCACGTAATACTTTGTAATTTTTAAGAGATCGATTGAATATATCCTAATTCCTTAACATTGTCTGTATCTATAAGACCCCACCCAACCTCCTTTCCAAGGGTACCTGGTCACTGTAGGGAGTAAAAGCAACAGGAGCTTGGAGCACACCATAGACTTGCCACCACCTTCCTAAAAATCATTTAGTTGAATGCCAGGGTGTAAGAACACGCCCGTGTTCTATATGCACCTCGTGACATTTTTTGATCGGGCTGTTATTTTTGTTATAACATATAAACGTAAGAGCTTAGTTGCTGTTACATAATATAAAATATTCTGTAAGTAATGATAAGTTACTAATAATTTCAACTAGATTTGAATGCAAAAAAGGGAAGAGGGAAGGAATAGAGTATTTTCTTAGCATTTCAATGAAACCGGTTGTATCGGAGACTGATAATACTGATGTAAACTTTCGATTAATTTTTTGACCATGACAAGTAAATTTATAATATATAAAAACAAAGAGAAGCTATCTTAAAATTTCACTAAAATTTATTAATTATGAATTAAATAAAATTAATTAATAAATAATTCAATTGTTTTATAAAATCTCGCATAAATGCATTTTTAAATTAAAGTTTTCATACATAAATTTGTTCTCCTTTTAATGTAAATTATGTTATTTCTTTGATAACAATTATTCGTTAAATTTACTTAATTTTTAGATTATTATTCTTTGATTCAATTTACGTGAAGTACTGTTTAAAAATTCCTCTTGTGTATCTTACACTTCAAAGGAGCGCAGGTTTAGTGATCTACTTGGTCACACCCCCGGGAAGTAGTATTGTATATATTAGCTGTTTCTAAATTAGGAATACTATTTAAAAATGAATTAATGAATAAATATGATATAGCCTATAGTCATATATTTCCTTTTAAAATTATTATTTTTCTGTTTTTGGTTACATCTTGAAGTATCCATAATTAGAAACAAAATAATATTCAATACAGCAGCGAAAGTATCAATAAATTATATAATTATTTACTTTAATATTTACTTAATTTATAAGAAAGATTGTTACGATTATTGTTAATAAATTATTGTTAATAAATTTTGTATTTTTCATTAAAAATCCTTCAAAAATTTAGTTTTAATTCTAACTTAAGTGCATGTTTCGCACGGTATGTAGCGTATAGAAATGATTTGAAATTAAATATATTTATTTTTTGACACTTTATGTAAAAAAAAAAAATTCTCTTGTAAGAAATTATTTTGTTGACTTATTCTATTGGGAAAATTATTTAAGTGATGAAGTTTAATATTTTTTTTTTAATAAATTTAATAAAATCTGAAGAGACTTGAAACATGGCTTTTGTCATTAAACAATACTTTATTGTGAGCAAAACTCTATAAGAAACTATAAGTCTAAGTTTAGCAGACGATGTGAAACAAACTTCATCCTCATTGTACTAACATCATACTAAGAGTAGTTTTTTTGCTATAACAACCTGCACCTCTTATTGGTTAGCCTCTAACTAGACGCGAGATCCGAGACCTGAGCAAACACAAGACATTTTCTCCCCTTCACTGAAGGTTCCCACGGAAAACCAAAGTAGATCCCAGGATAGGAGGGGAGACTGTACTAACCTTTCAGAGATCCGGTCAGTTTTTTATGCATATATATATATGTATGTAAATATGATAAAGTCTCAATGAAGCTGAGACTAGGATAAGAGAGTCAAATAACAATAATTACATTCGATTTACCAATTAATTTTTATTAAAACGATTTAAATTTGAGTTATAAATTGTAAGTAATGAATGCTACGTTTGTTGTATGCACTTTCTTTATCGTAGCTCTCAACTGGAATATGCACAAGTTCGATCTAGACATAACTATCAAGGAAGTACACACCCAAGCTAAGGGTGGAGCAGTCACACCTACTAACTACAACTGATTGTGGACGTATACATAGCCTTAGGTATTGTAAATATATGCATAATAATAGCGTTTGTTCCATTTTGCGGACACTTTTGAAAATTGTTAATATATGAGGGATTATAAACTACTGTGGTGCATTTTTCGTTGCAAAAATATTTGCCTTCCAGCAAAGTTCCTTTCTAACAATAAATATAATAATTGCATTAATGATAAATTTTCTTTAAGAAAAGAAAAGAAAATAAAAGAAAATAATTCAAACGAATAGTAAAAAGTTGCTCTCAAAAATTGGTATTTTAATTTTATAAATTTAATTTAAAATTGATCACGTTTTTTGCGCTATTATATTACTTAAAAATCAATGAAAAGAATTAATAAGATAAAAAAAATTTTAAGGGTGAAATTTTTAAAAAATTATCAATGAAAACATTTTCCTTATTATATATTATAGCACTGTACTGTACATAATTTAAATTATTTNATATTATATATAAGATGACAGATTTATGATTTAGATATACATAAAATTTACCTATCCCGGAGCAATATTTATAGAATGCAATTACACTTAACTCAATGCAATTATCTTTTTAAATAAGAGAAAGAACGGAAGAATTGCATGAGTAGAAAGTATCTTCAGAGCTTTTATTCCTTTTTTTTTTTTCTCTTCCCCTAGACTTACTTATCCCTGGGGTGATACTAACCGAAATAGTGATTTTTGTCAATGTCCTATACCACCCTGTCTCAACAACTCCACTATAATTACAGACATTAAAGGAAAACTCGTATAAAAAAAAATAAACAAGTTATTAATATAACAAGAAAGTGAACTTTCTTGTGTAATTTCCTACCATTTTTGTATATCACTTGCGATATTTGCGATAAATTTTTGAAGATTTTAATCGAAATTCTGAAGATGGAAACATTTTATCTTTAAAAAATTTCTAGATTATTTAAACTTCCGAAATTAAAAATTAAATTTTAAAATAGCATAAAGTGTAGAGAATAACTGAATTAAAAACTGGTTTAAAAAATTTAATAGTCTACATAAAGGTTCAATTGAGCAAAATAGAAACTTTAAATAGGCTTTTCTATACTCTGAAGTATAATAAGATTTCTATGAAGACTATTTTAAACTGGAAATAAAAATCTTTCGACTTTTCTTATGCAAATATTCTCAAATTTATTCAATTGAATATGAAAAGAATTTGAGGTTTACTATAATTTTAAAAGGTTCTTCATCTTCAGTGTTCAAAAAGTTTCTTTAAAAATNAATTGATAATATGATAAATTTAAAAATAATTGTTAATTTAACTGATAAAAAAAATAATAATAATATTTTTAATTTTTTTATACGATATTATTCGCATTGTTTCGTAAGCCGAAACACTAGAAAATAGTCTAAAATCTATCGTTTTAATCTACAGGCACCATGCTAGGCGATTATCTTATATAAAAAATGAATGTTAAGATATATTTTAAGAGGTTCTTACAAAGTAATTAATCTATTCTCAGGAGATAAATGTAAAAGATATTCATCTAAATTGTTCTAACAGCTTCACTTAAACGGCTTCTTAAACATTTACATCCGCTAGATTTTTTCATAAAACCTATTTAAAGACGAGATAATTCTTTCTACAGACCTAAATTTAAGTGATAATTAAATCTATTTTAATTAAAAGCATGCAAAGGAAATAACCGTAGCTTTATAATATAGAGATTATTATTTTTTTATTATAATTTTCATTAAATTTATATATTTAATTACATAATAAATATTATCGTTGACATTATAACATGAGCTCATGAGGAATTCGTGTTTAATTCCGTAAATTGTAATAAAAATATATAATTTTTTTTTTTGGCAACATGTGAGGCCCCAATTTTACATTCTTGATACGTGGGCAAGAGTACAGTTTCATCTGCATTCCGTTTTCATCGCCCACTAACCTCTATATCTTCCAGTGGATGATGGATGAGAGTCCTTGGGCTAAAATTCCGAGGAATCTCTAATGGCACTCGAACTCGCAAAACTTTGAACTGAAATATGTTAATATTTAATTTTCGCTTTATTCTATCTCCTTGATGAAATTTTCATGTAAATAATTTTTTTTTTTTTTTTTTTGCAAATGTCAACCCCCTCTAAAATAATATGCGGCGGTTAAATAAGGTACAGGAAAGTTAATGAAGTGATGAAAAAAAAATGAATAAATTTACTAAAATAAACTGTAAATTAACTGAATTGTATAGAAAATGTCATTTTTTAAAGTATAAAATTAAAGCCTGTACTGTAAAATTAAAGCCTTAAGTAATTACTGTTAAGGGGGGAGGTTCAGAATATAAAAGCTCTCACGCTCTTACAGTAAAATGCATGTAAGTGTATTTTATACACAATATTAGACCACGTAAAACTGTATATAAATAATATAAAATATTGTTTTAAACTCTAGTACGGAAAATCGCTTCGTAAATACTGTATATAACACATACATTTACGAACTTATTTACGGTCTATAACTGTATAAAATCTATCTTTTATATACAGTTTTACGAGCTAAAGTAAAATATAGCACGGAATAATTTATATACATGCTTAAAGAGCGTATAGGCTAGCAACCCGGCTTGGCTTTCTACAAATGATCTTAACAATCATTGTAGTCTATTTATTGCATTGGAGAACTTGTTCGACATTCTTGATACAGCTTACAAATGATTGTTTAACAACTATCGATTATTAAGCAAGAATGTCCTTTCGAGATTGCACATCTGATACAGATTTCTTCTCTTAAATTGACTCATTTATAAACTTCAGATCTACGAATGCTTTTTTTAATGCATGTCACATAATCAATTGTTACTCATAAAACTCTCCCTTTTCTCTATTATCTCTAATAAAACTATACAAAAAGAAGTGGATAAATTAGTAAAATATGTTAAATTTTTTTTTTTAATATAAAAATTATTTTACTGTAAAAAACTTAAAATATTGAAGACATTTCTCGTATTCTTACAAGATGCTTCTTAAAACAAGAGAAGTGTGATTTAAATATATTTATTTGCTTGTAAATTAATAGGGTATCCAGACGTAATGTACTGTTCAATCAATAACCAAAATAGAAGAATTTTATATAGGAAAAAATCTAAAAAAACAGATAAAATTCGTGAATAGAATATTTAAAACAAAGTATACACACAATATACGTAGATAAAAAAAGAAACTAAACAAAGTAATGAATGGTATAGAGTTAGTTTGATTTTAGTTCCAAGAACAATAAATGAAGCAATATATGTATATATATATATTTTTTTTTTTTCTACGAAGAAAACTTAATTCAATAATTAAAAGAATGATCCTTCGTAACGTATTCTTATTCATAATCTATTTTTATAAGGAAACAATAGATGATAATCTACATAAATGCACAATTGCCCAGCCCATTTCCATTACACGTTTCACTAAAATAGACCCCGCCCATTAGAAACCGCGGGAGTTACCAATCAGATGTCATAGCAACGCCCACACATCAGACACGTGTTGCTTTGAATCTTTATCCTTCTACAACCTCATCTTTCATTTTTCTTCTCTAATTATTTAATTATATCATAAATTTTTGATTCACGGAGGTAAAAAATCTTTCTCTTCATCTAATTTAAAATAGTTTCGTCCTAACATACGCTCAACTTTCGTTATAAGAAATAACAAATGATACAGGAGTTTTTTACGACTTTTTTAAAAGTATATAGAGCTTAAAAATCTAAATTTAATTTAAAATAGGGCTTAAATATTTTGATGATAACTTAATTAACGATTTAAATAACGTCTCCGTTGCCTAATTCTTACGTTTTAAGCGTAATTAATCTGTCAACTAAAATCTAGGTCTATTTTACACGAAAACATTTTAAAAAATGAACAATTTAAACAGAACCTCAATAGATTTATATAGATTTTAATCAATTATTTTAAATGTGGCTTGGAAATCTAGAACATTAAATATGAAATAATGAGATAGCATTTTTATATATGATTTTTATAGCAGACACATGAATTAAAAAGCGTTAATAAAAAGTTAAATCTATTTTTGTATGTCGTATAAACTTATCTAGATCTAACATCTAAATTAGGTCCTATGTTTATTCGAGTGTAAAAATTTAATGCTTGGTTTACATGATCGCATCGAGGAATTAATTATCAAAACGGAACTTCGTATAATTATAAAGTAATGAAAAATTATNACGCCCACTTCATTTCTCCAACCAATAGCCATTCAGATAATCATATTTGAACGAAGCATTTTAAAATCTTTCAATTTTCAAATTTTTAAAGCATTGCCTCACATTTATAGTGTATATTTTTATTTTTAAAAGGAGAGAGAAAGTAAAAAAAAAACTAAAATTGAAATAAAAGAAAAAATAATAAGAAGAAGAAGAAGAAGAAAGTAAAAAAAGACAACAGTAAAATAACATACAATTTACTCGACGTTTTTTTAATTCAGTCAAGAAGTGAAACGAGTTAAAAATTAATTAAATAAAATATAAAACAAGCGATTAAAAATGAGCGTTTACACAAACGAAGCCTTACCTATTCTAGAAGAATTCTGGTTTCAGTTTTTTTTTTCTTTTCAATTACAATCATCTGAATGAATTATGAGAGTCTGGAGTTAGAACTGGCTTCAATTAAGCCAATTCAATTAATTAACTGCTTAATTGAATTCCCGCAGCACCTCAAGCAGAACGTGAAACAAAACATTCGACACAACGAACAATATTGTTGTCTACCTGGATGACGCGCCACGCAGCGGCCTTTATCGAAACTACACTGAATAGGTGGCGTTTGTGGTCGAAAGGCTCAGTGTTCTTATCGTAGCATCTTTCACTGTTACTGTACTTGAAAATTTAGACCCTTTTTACATCACAATAAACTTCATTGTTATGAAAAATGCACCTCTTATCGATTAAAAAACAATAAATAAATAAATCTTTTCATTTTTCGTATAATTCGTAGTACACATTTTTTAAAATTTTGTTACACGAAAGTGTCCGTTTAACGTGTTTAAGTAGCCGATTGTTGTTATATTGTAATTACGAATATAATACAAAAGATTTGCCCATTTTAAAGTGGATATTTCTTGTTATGTGGCGTAACAATTTTTTTTTTTTTCTGGTAGCGATTGATGTATCTGTTACACGATAAGTATTGGTAGTTTAATATATGAATGCCAAACTGAATCATGGTTTATAAACACTTCTTTGACACTTTATCGGGTGATACTATCTAATATTACTTAAGGTAACTGACCCATAACTCTACGCTACAGTAGCGTCCTTCTTCGGGTCGCTCTTCTAAAAGCAAGGTCATTGGTGATACACTGTTATTGTTTTTCTAGAAATATAAAACCATTTCTGTCTCTTCCTACCTTCCTTTTGCATTCTATCCTGTCGAAGAAACCATTAGAAGTAAGGTCATATCTTCCACTACATGGCGCAAAAACAATTCCTTTTTTTTTCCTTTTGTAATTAGCGTTTCCTTTGAGCTAAAGATGAGATTTTTATCAATCTATCCTTTACTTAAGTTATAATTTCGATGAAAATAAAGGATAATTCATTAAATTTAATTCAAATCAAATTTTTTACTACTTTTAACAATCACACGACGTTTTTCTATATAATATCAGCCAAACGTAAACTAATTAAGCTCTTTAATCTATTTAAAGTCAGCTCAAGACCTTATTTTGTTTCCAATCAGAATTTTAAGCCTTAAAATTCAGGCTTTCTAAGGCTTGAAATGTGTTTTTTTATTCCGAGACTTTCAACCTGTCTTTAAGTCATAGAATTGCGAGTGAAATTTATATTTGAAGTTAATTTTGGGATAGGTGTTTATGAAATAGAAACAAATTAAAAATTTTAATTGTTTCATCGGTAATCAAATAATAGGTCAACGAGTATAACAAAGGGGATCACGCGATGGTTTTACAGTTACACGCGATTATTGTGATACGAGAAACATGCATTACAGATTGTTTCATTTGTCTGTAGGTCTGTAAGTAATGAATTCGATTTCACTCCCTGACTTAGCGATTTCTCAACAATCACTTACATTGGAAGTCTTAAAGATAAGAGCACAGCGAGGGGGTCGACGTTAATTGGTCAGATTTCGACTGACAGCTGAGGCGTGGTAGCGAGGACATAACTAATGGCAACTGATGCTAATGGAAACCGTTCTCTCTCTGTTAATGCGTGAAGAGAAGATTTATCGACAATGACAGTAATGAATGTTTCTGTCTTAGTACCCACCTTCGGCCGAGCCAGTATTTATTAAACACGTAATATATAGGTAGTTGTAGACTAGGTGCTTGAATAGAATGACTATAAAAAACACAGTACGTGGTTGAATGTACTCTGCTCTAGGCTTTGAGTCGAATCTAGGTTTCTCTATTGATAACTGTTGCAGATAGAAGTGCGGAGGGTAATCATTTTTACTCTGAGCTCTTGATAATACGCCTATGACGTCATCGCCTGCAGACACATTTTGGTGCCCTTTTTTTCTGCTCGTCTAGCGGAGGATGGAGATTGGATCCTGTCATATAAATTGCGCCGACATTTTTCTCGATTGGGTGCGCCGCCCAGGTGTGAGTCTTCTTAAACACTTTGGTGACGTCACAATGGTCGATTTTAGCGCTTGTCTTTCGAAAGACTATTAAAGATTTGGCTTAGATAATACCAAAATTGCTTTCAATTTCTTTCAAATTGAAGGTGGTTCTAAAACCCCCTTCGAGAATGTATTAGTGAAAATTGTCGGAGAGACGGCCCGTGTGCATTTTTAAAGATTACAAAAGAGATTTATACATATATTTTTTTTCACTATAATGGCTTAAATAATGGTCTCATTTTCAATCCATTGCGTTAAAAAACATCTTTTTTCCTAAATAAAGATTTCAACCTATCTATTATTGAAACGAAAACGTGACTTCCTAAAAAAAGGTATGACTTCGTCAATTTAAATAGGGTATGCATCGTATAACTTATATACCTATCAAAAAATGCAATGCAACAAGAGAATGATAAATAAATCAAGTTCCCCTTCGCATCTATTTTTCATCTTTCAAAAAGTGACCCCGCGTAAATTGTCACAACTTATGTGCGTGCAAGACCAAGGACAGGATTACAACAACATCGCGTGCTTTGCAAACTGTTTCTTACAAATTAATTCTTCTTGCAATAAACTACTCTACGCTGCCTGATCACGAATCAACCTTTGTTGACCTTTATCTTCGAAGATCATCGTTTAGGCCTGTTAAAAATCTTTCCTGTTCCTTTTTCCCTTCCTGAAGGATTAACAAAGAATAGTAAATACCACGCTTAAACTTCGAATGTTTCTTTTACTATTATTATGCCACATGAGCCTATTACAATTCTTTATTCATACGTTGTGCTTCCTATTACTTCTTTATTTGAAAAAAAAATTTAGTTTAGAAATCTATTTTTAATTTTACTAGATTAATTAAGCTCCGAACAGACCTAAGTTGATTTATCCTTTAATTAACAATACGTGGAAGTTTACGTTCTTTAATTTTCTGATGGACATAGGAGCGAATGACATGTCTTAGCAAACAAGTCTATTGAATGCAGGCTTAATATTACTAATTTCACTTATACTACGGTTTTTATTTTTCTTATTTTACAACTTAAAAATGTAACCGGAAATCTATTAAATTGGGTTCTGGTAAACTGAACTTTCATGTGAGAAATAAGCACGGATAATAAGAAATTAAGAGAAAATGGGTTTAAAATGTATGCTTCGTAAGTTTTCAGGGCTATTTTAATCCCACTTTTTCTTAGAAAAACAAGCTCAAGCCATATAAAACATTAAAAACATTAGGCTCAAACAGCCTGGACTTAATTGTTTTGACTGTTATATATCGCTTCGTGTATTCTTTTTAATAAAACAATATAAAAAAACTGAAATAAATAATCAAAAACCAGACTAAGATTATCATAAAATATGAAGAAAACAAGTTCAGCAATGTGAAAAATTCAAGAGAGTGACTCATATGACCCGAAAAATTGGAAAAAAAAGTAATCTTCCTGTTACTTTCATCTTAGTTTTGGTTTTATTAGCTAGTTAATCTCATATTGTTTTCACATAACCCATCGGTGGATATATTTGATGACTTGTCGCTTGATAGACCGCCTGTAACCGTAATCTTTTTCATAGCATAATCGGTTTTACTTTTTATTGTAGGTTTCTTCGATGATGGGCAGAAAAATTGGAGGTGAAGGACACGACTATTCTATCAAACGAAAGACTGACAATGCATAGAATACCCCGCTGTTAGAATTACAAGTTCGTGGTTGCTTACGGCAGCCGTCTTCAATTACATCGCGTAATTTCTGTAGCAAACCTCCATCAATTACACGGACTCGTTTCAAAGGAGCCATTCCGCATTTCGTTAGACAATGTGTGTGGTTTCTATATAACAATCATTATCATTATCACATCTATAGATTTCCTAGAAACTGTCATCGATATATAAGAGTCAGACCTACTGCTGTTTGACTTAAACGTATTATTTAGTCTACAAACAAGACTTGTACTAATAATTGTTATAACATTGAAACAATTCTAGTTTTTTCTAGTATAAGTGGGTGTGTTACCTCCTCTCTAATAACTTATATATCCTTATTTTTAAAATTAAACTATACCAGTGGTTCTCGCGTCAAAATTCGAGAAGAAAATTGGTGTAAATTTACATAAAAATTCACTTTATAAAATGATTCTACGGGATGGAGGAGGGAGAGGAAACAGGTGAGGGAGGTAAAGGTTACATGGATCTGGACTTAAACAACCATTTAAAGTACCGGAAATAAAAACCGTTGTTGACTAACTTGTTGACTCATGGACTATTTATATATCGTTCGGGGAAATTCCCTGCTTACAGAGCAACTTGCTCTCTACTATTAGCTGTCATTTTGTTTCATTATTTCAGTTGCTCGCAGTGCTCTTTGGCTTTTTTATTTTTATTTTTTCTAAAATGATTACTCGACCATTACTGATGGAATTTCTGTTTTCATGCTCTACATTTCTAACAAGAATTAAAGTTTACAAATGGAAGAGTTATATTTAAATGTAAATTTTGAAATCGTGTTCATCTAAACTTATTCTATTACATAGTAAAAAAACAAAGAAAGAAAACATTAGGATAATTTATGAAAATCTGTAAGAATAATGTAGTTCTAANCTATTCTATGCAAATGAGATGAGAGTAACTTATGCAGGAGCAAAGTTGAATAAACTGTTTAAACTTTGGAATTTTAAGTTCTTTTTTTCTTGTTTTTGTTTTTTATTGCATAGAAATCGCGCAGATGAAGAATGAAACTTTTATTCTTTATTAATACGTTTGAGAAGGTCGAAGAGGTGAGTGTTTACAAGTTCCCCGTTCGTCTTAGGGATAGCATCAATTATTCCTTTTATTTTTTAAGATTTGCTTTAAAAAGACTAAGATATTAAACTTTTCCAAACGAATTTTTAAATATGTTAATAAAATAAATAGTCTAGATTATTTTTTAACTAAATTTAACGTTTTTTTAAATTATTATAAAATCTTTTTTATGCTAAAAATCTCCTCGGAAATTAATAATAAATCTTTAAAATATTGATAAATAATATCATTTAACGCAAAATTATTGGATTTAATTGTAAGAAAGCAACGAAAGTAAGGAAATTTATAGGTTTTTATACAGTTTTTTCTTAATTAAAATAACAAAAAAACTATACAAAAATCTAAACAATTAACATTCATGCCTACAAGTCAGTGGCAGTGCCTTTTGAATTGCAGCTTCATCTCGATATCTTCACGACCACCCCAGAAACCCCTCAGGCTTTGGATCGATAAATGATGATCAGTAAACGATCCAAGTAAGACAAAATTTTGCAACTTCATCACGACGACATTCTTAATTTAATTATTATCTTTTATCACGACTCTCCCATTTAAAGTAGTAAAGAAAAAAAAAACTATACAATAATTTTAAACACTATCTATAAAGACTGATACATCNAGATTGAACAAAGAACAGAGGAAAGTCGCGTAGTATCGGATAATGTCATTATCTGGAGATGAGTGCAAGTGTGGAGGCTACTAGACAAGTCACCTGTTCCTAGCATCACACGAGGAAGGCGTGGGACTGTCATATTGAAAGTTCTGTGTTGTATTGTTCGGTAGCTGTGAGATATTTTGTTGTTTTTACGATGTTACCGAGTGTTACTAGATAACTTCGTGATTTTGTTTTGTAAAGGAGAAAAAGGAAAACTTAAGTGTTATTATTTTTCTGGTGGCATATAACACCAATGTGCAATTATGTCATGCGGGTCGGGTAGTATCGGACAGTCCATTTTGCCATTTTGAATTAAATTTTGACAATTCTATTAATTGTTTCTGGTGAAGATGATAAGGCATCCGAAGGAAAAACAGAAAAGTAAATGGAGATGAAGAAGAACACGAAATTAGCGATCGAAAGTGCTATCAGTGGTAAGGAGAAAGTATATGTCAAGCAAGCGAACAGTTTTTGCCAAGAGCACATTATGTGATAAATTGAAAATGATTTTCAAGGGGGAAGAGGCGAAAATCAAACCAGTCATGGGAACATTTAAGAAGAGTTATCCACGAGCAAGAGAAACAAATTGTCAGCCACGTTAAGCAACTATAATCAACCTCATGCCACTGAGCAGGAAGGAATTTTTAAAATTGAAATTTAAGTTTGTAAAACATTTAAAATTAATCCATCGATCCGACAGAAAAGAATGTTTAATAAAGGATCAAATTTTCCAAAAATGGCACACGATTATTTATTTCTACTGAACCACAAACTTGTACAGCACATTCAAAAAAATTTTGTGTTCTGTATTACAAGACTTTCCCTTACTTTTCCTCCTCCACATTCTAAGAATATCTTCAAAAGAGAGAAGTAATTTTTAATAATTAGTTTT
>NW_019386192.1:117311-122514 GCF_000671375.1 Centruroides sculpturatus | reverse complement strand
CCAAGTGCAAATCAGCAAATTCGTAAAATTTTTGTTTATTTTGAACAATTTGGATAATCGAAAATCCGGATAATGGAGGTGCGGATAATGGAGGTTCTACTGTAATATGTCTATTCGATGTGTAGAACATTAAAAGGTTAAACATGCCATAAACAAAAATTATACATAAAATAGGGTAGTGCTGTAGTATTACTTTATTCATTTTACAGTGAATCTGCTTATTATTTTGTTTTAACAATGTATAATTTTACTACTTTACTGTTTTACCAATACCTTAGTTTATTAAAGTAGTAAAATTATACATTGTTAAAACAAAATAATAAGCAGATTCACTGTAAAATGAATAAAGTAACACTGCAGCACTATTTTATGTATAATTTTTGTTTATGGCGTGTTTAACCTTTTAATGTTCTAAACATCGAATTGACGTATTAAATGTAAGTCTACAGCCTTTTTTCATTTGTGTCAATTATGGCACTTTAAAATCGTTAACCTCCTTTTAATTTTGTAGCAAAAACGCTGATGAGGAACTCCAGGTCCGAAATGCATTCTGAAAATAAAACAGTGTTTTTCTAAGTCTAATTTGTGGTCCTGTGGTGGTGTAATAAGTCTAGCAGTAAAGTAAGGCCAATCTTAGTGCTCACAAGTGACTAAGAAGTCTAGACGAGAAGCGTATCATAGTATTCATTGGATAATATTAATTGAATATCATAATACCAAACTTAAATTGCTTTTCCTGAAAAATTATTGTTTTTGAGTTGCCACTTTTCTTTTGAATGAACGATATATTTTTATTTATTTAGCATACTGGTACAAAGACCCTGATGTGGGGACAAATACAAAATGATATTACATAATACACAAATATATACATCAAATAAAATAAAATCACAAAATACATAAATTATTAATAAATCATCATAAACTTAAATACAAACAAAACAAAAAAAAATGCAGTACTTAAAGAAATGCAATATATGGTAGAACTATCCGAAAAAAAAACATAAATTAATTAACAATCAACTAGGTAAAAACTTACCTAGAAAAAAAAGACAAACAGTTTAATCACTTGTTCAAGAAAATTGGATAGTCTCCCAAGCAGTCCAGACAACCATAGCTTAAATAATAGACAAACCATGTCCCAGGACGTAATTTACATAAAATAATAACTACTTTCACTTTAAACCTAAAAGCAATAAAAAAGAGAAAAAAATCAAACTTAAAATTACCATAAACATTATAAAATAGAACAATTTAACCTTCTTCATAAAAATAAATACCTTAAAAAATAAATCAAAATCACAAATAACTTTTTTGAACTGAACTGATTAAATGAAAAACAAGGGACCCCAAAAATCTCCTCACATAATTTTGAGAAAAGAGTGCAAACAGCCATAACATGAAACACATCCAATGGTGAATCAGCCACACCACAATGCAAATGTCCCTTCTAGAAAAGAAGACAAACAGTTTAATCACTTGTTTAAGAAAATCAGATAGTCTCCCCGTGAGTGATATATGCACAATGGGGTCTTTCTTAATGGATATCCCTTCTTTAATGGACAATGATTATTGTATTTTATTGGGGATTTGCTGTATATTTGTTACTAGGGGGTGGCCATTATTGTCAAAAAACATCGCCTGTAATTTTGTTGAATAAAGAAATTTTGTTATATTGAGGTGAATTCGCCTCAGTTTCTTCTCTCAGCATGTTGCTATGGATGTTTGGTACCTTTTTATAACAGTTGTAAAAAAGGGTCATGTGCAGTTTTGACCGTACCTGTTCTTGTTCCATTGTAAACTTTGAACTTTTGTAGAGAGAGAGACGTTTTACTTTTTGGACATTAAATCAGTTTGTTAATGTTAAATATGACACCTTTTTTCTTTCAATACAGCTCAATATGTTATAGATACAAACACATGGAATGTGCTACAGTTGATGTCTCAACCTTTCTTTATAGACATAGTAGGTCTTCATTGAGTTGGCTTTCTTGTTTGAAGTTTTTCTTGTAGTTAGACTGATTTAAAAACTCAATACTGTATTCTCTATTGAGTTCTTAAAATTGATTTGACTGCAGTTTTATTTAAGACATAGTAAAATGTCTGTGTTGGCTAAAATGCCATTGTAGGAGTTTGCTTAGTGTTTGTTTACATCAGTTTGTAAGAAGCACATGCATCATATGAACATAATTAGCAGAAACATTTTTCAATGCACTGACATATATCACTTTGATAAGGTTGGTCAAAAACAGTTTTATGATAATTTATTTAGTCTCACAATTGTCATAACTTGTTTTGCACCATTTTCATCTTTTTTACTTTCATATTTTCATGTTACTTACGACAAATTGAAATTTAGAGACAGTTGTATTTATCAGTTGAATACAATATAAGCAAGAAGGCAGATCATACTCTGTAAGCCATTAACATTGCTCTGGATTCATCATCAAACTTGTTCTAGTAGAATAGTAGCAAAATAATGACTAACAGTTCTGTTATGTACAAGTCTGAGTAGAGAATGCATGAAACCCTGGCTGCCAAACCAAGTGTTTCAAGAATATAGACATTTCAAAATTTGAAATTGAATGGAAATCAAATAGAAAAAGCCTGCATGACAACAATTATAACAGAATGGTTGGAAAAGCTGAACAGGAAAAAATTTTTTCTTATTGCACCAAAATAGGAAAGTGCTTTTGTGTTTTGACAATTATGAATCACATCAAGACATCTAGCTTGAAAATGTCAACATTATATTTTTACTGCCAAATATCACTTTAAATTAAACCTTGATCCAAAAGTTGAGATATAAAATTTCAAAGTCAAGTACAGACAAATGATTATGAAATACATTTTCAAATATAGATTGTGGAGCATCACTTGAAATGCTGATAAAGCAACTCAATGCCTTCAAAGTCATTTCATGGATTTTAAGTGCTTGGAGACGAGTTCTGCCATCAACAATTTAGAGTTGTCTCTTCAAAGCTGGATTTCCTTCCATCAATGAGAATGCTTACAATTTTATGGCATCTATTTTGAATGATATGGAGGTGTGAGACTAATCGGGGGTAGGATGTTTACGAGGATGTCCCTCTCCTACCACTTACTCGACTCAAGACCTTGAGGTCCGGTCTCGCTTGTCTAAAGGATGGGAAAAAAAGGGTTTAGGAGAAAGGATCGTTAGATTCTTTCACCTGTCAGGATCTGACACCAATCTATCAATTTATCGCGGATAGATACGCGGATGGATGGGGAATTATCACGAGCGATCTCGTCCTGGACTTCGGGTTCAGTATGGAGTGGAAATTGTCGGAAGAAACGCACACCAATCCAAGTTCGTTAACAAAATACCCGTTTATTCTGGTTATTCCGTACATTTATACATAGTTAATAATTGGAATACAAATCCCTCTCGGGTTCAATCCGTATAGTTCATAAAGGAACGGCAAAGTATAAAATAGTCGCGACCCTACCCGCGAGGTTCGAATATTCGAGAGAGAGCTTACACATCATCGCGTGTAGGATAAATACCTCTGATTAGGTTGTTATAACGTTGATCCGAGGTTCGTCCTTCCAAGTTCAAAGTTCAAATCAGTCCAAAGTTCGAAGTCGAAGTTCAAAGTCTATTAAAGACGGTGGAGACGAGATGCAGTTAAATCCACACACACAGTATAGAAAAAAGAACTTATTTTCCCCCCTTGTGTCGTCATTGCACTTGCCTTTTATATGGGGCTCTTTTTTCGAGATTTCCCCATGTACGTCACAGGTGATGATCTTCTTCGACCAATGGTGGGTGAAGTGACTAAACTTATGACACAACAGTTAACTCATCTTCTACAGGGAAGTATTGTGGTGGGAAAGGAGTTTTTATGAGCGATTTTTATGAGAAAATTTGTCGGTTGTTTTTTCCTTTTTGAGTTAACCCTAACTTTAAATCTAATGAATAAAAATATTCGAATCTTAAATCCGGGCCCTCACAGAGGTAACACAGTCTCATGAATAGAGCAGGATTTGACTTAAGTGCAAACTATTACATTGACATAGATTCTGACATTACAGCTGAATGCATAAGTCAAGATATAAAAACTATCCTTTAGTCATTTTCTGAGATTCAAGAAAGGAAGAATAAAAATGATGATGATGGCAATGGCTTATTCACAGCTATAAAAACACTTGCTACAAAGACATCAATACAGTCATGCAGATATGTCCTGGACTACATGAACAAACTTAAGCAGTTTTTGTATAAATTAGATAAGTGACATTATGCATAATAATGAGAAGCAGATTGCTATAATCAGTTGTACAAAACAAACCTAACTGAATTTTTTTAAATATACTGACTTTCTAATGATATTTCATCACTATAATGCAGGTGTTGCCAAACTTTTATCCCTTAGGGGCTACTTTTTTGGTAAAATATAGTCTGCGGGCGACTATGAATATGGGCAAACAATTTTAGGATTTTTATATGCGCATGTGTTAACATTCATTTGCATTGTTCATCGGGATAAATACAAACAGTATGGGTATGTTGCACAGACAGTCTATTATTGTAAGAATAAATTATCAAATTAAGATTTTTAAACATTAATTTAAGTGAAAGCAAATTGTTCAACTTTAGCTTCGCGGGCTACTTTCAAAACCTTTGCGGTTGACTGGTCGACCGCGGTCTACGTGTTGGCCATCCCTGCTATAATGTGTCACATTGCTATTTTTTGCATAGCTTGTGTATTACATGTTCGTAAATAAAAAGAGTACAGGTTACATTTAAAGAATGTTTCATTGAAAGGTAATTTTCACTAAACTTCTCTTGGGTAGACTTTTTCTATAATGGACAGTAGGGTTTCTGAAACGGGATTCCGGGATCCCGGTTGTTTTTTTAACCCGGGAAATTTTTCTTATCCCGGGAAATCCCGCAAATTTCTTAAAAATTCACTTTTTTTCTTATTTTGTGTTAAGGTTGAGGAGTTTTGCAAATAGAAAGCATAATTAACTCATTCACTGCCAGAATACATTTGTATTTATTAATTTTAAACCTACCTATTAGTTTTTTTAAATTTTTGCTCGTTATAGCATGTCACAAATGGTCAATAATCAATATATAGCTTATTTGTGGCATGACTATAAAAATTCTTTACTTGTCGGAACCTGTAATATCTGGAATAATTGTGCTTACGCTGTCTTGAGTTTTAACCATGCCCAG
>NW_019386192.1:72109-115452 GCF_000671375.1 Centruroides sculpturatus | reverse complement strand
ATTTTTTTTTTTTGCAAATCTACACGTTTGGAGACCTCCTGAACCCCTCAAAAAAGTCAAAAAAAAGGAAAAATTTGCGCACGTGTGTGTGTTGGCATCTAATTTGTTTAATTTATTTATTTTCTGTTCTGAGATATTAAACAATATCTCAGAATGGGTAAGGTTTAAGAAACGAAATGTGGCACTGTAGCTTGCATATAAAGGGGTATTAATACTATTAAATTTTGGTTCTTAATTAAAGATCGACAGCATGAAGACATAAAAGTGATAATGTGTCATATCTCCTAATGAATATTTTACTTGTTATTAGCATTCAAAATTTAAAAAAATAAAATAAAATAAAACTCGTCTCTACTCTCAAAGTAAGCTTTTTTGGCATTTTATAATAGTACAGTAAAAATCATTAAGATGTTCTCGCCTAAGATGTTAGAATGTGCATGGGGACACGATTTAGTTCAACCACTTTGACGCTTAATAACTAACTCCCGTGTTAAATCATCTGACTCAGATTCTGACCACTCTGACCACAGAAATTATTAGGCTTCAAACAGGGTGAACAAAATCATGCTCCACACACACAGTCTAACATCCACACATATAGAAAAAAACCTCAAATCTTTTGCATATGTCGAAATTTCAAGGTGTCTTGAGTTCAAAAATGTAAAAATTTGGGAGGAGTCATTTTTTGACCAAGCGCTACACTTTCAGAAAGAAAAGTAACAATTATTGAATACATATTTATATATTACTTAGAGGAGTCTTTTAGCTTTGGAGTAAAAAGTTTCTATGTTCTATTTTTATTAAAACTCTATTTATTGAACCTTTTATTCTGAGGTCACGTGATGACATCAGAATTTCCGGGTCTCTTTTGGTAACAAGTCTGCCCCTAGTTGGAGTCGGATGGTAAGAAAGAGTCGGAGTTGGAGTCGTTAGATTTTTACGCGCCTCCACAGCCTTGAATTTTACTGTAACTTATTTAGATATATTGGGGTTTTTTTTTACATTGTATTTATCACTTAATCATACTTTGTAATATTTATGCATACATATTATGTTTAATATCAAGTTCAGATATGCAGCCACTTGCATTTGAAATCTTATTTCAATTTGTTTTTAAAAAGCTGTCAGAACCATTAATTAGAACTTACAGTTCAAATTTTCTTATTAAACCTGATGCAGACCTGTGAAAAGTGGTCAAAAAGATTTGTTTAAGTAAATTAAAGTGTTGTTCTATATAAGCTGAAACTAATTTAGTTAGAAGTGTAAAAGCATTTGATTTTGCTATTACCTGAGCAGTATCATTGTTGTTAGTTTTAATGTTGTCAATAAATGATTCAAATATAAGATGGTAATAAACTGTTTGAATTGGTTTTAATTACAAATTAATAGGTTGTTCATTGTTTAAACAAAAATGTCTGTTACATGATAATAGTCTTTTTTTTTTTTGTTGTATTTACTATAGCATAAATAAATATAAAATATTAAAAAAATTTAATATATTACTTTTTAATTATTCATTCCTTATTTAATTGATTTTTATTTAGATGCCTCGTGGAACAGATGAAACCTGGTGTCAGAAATTATGTAAACAATGTAGCAAATGGAAACATTTTGAAAAACCAAGATTATCAAATACTGCATTTATTATACATCATTTTGCGGATAATGTTAAATATGAAGTTGCTGGATTTCTTGAAAAAAACAGAGATACAGTTATGGAAGAACATATTAATATTCTCCGTGCTAGTCAGGTAGTTATTTGATATGTTTAAATTGAAAAACAATAAGTATTTTTATTGTGATTTTTTTAATTTTTTTATATTGTTTGAAACACTTCATATTGTATCATACTCACTCATTTTACAAAAGTAAATTTAAGTGTTATTTTTCATCCTTAGTAATGTAAATTGTACCAAATAAAACTTATACAATATACAACTTCTTGTACTAGCATAATTTTCATGACATATTTGAGTTACACTAACACAGATCAAATATGTTGTATCTCTGTTAGATTATTTCTTTCTTTTTTTTTTCTAATGGACTGATAGATGTTTCAAAAGAATTTAAGTTTTTAAAATGAATAAAGATTTATAACAGGTTGATTCTTTAATATATAGTATATATTATTGAGGAATTAGCAAAAGTTAATTCTTTATGTTGTTATAAAGCAGTATAAAAGCTTCTAATCATTTAGTTATCATTTTTATGATGATATACTGTAAACTGTAGTTTAAAGGGACAATTACTTCATTCTTTTTTGACAGTACACATGGAACAAAAATTTTATAAAGTTAAATATACAGATTCTGCCCATGGTTTTTCAGGTAAGGTCGCTGTAGGATTAATTACCTCATATTTTAACAATATAGCATTTGGACACACTTCCACTAAAATGGAAGGATTTAATGTTGTTGGCAAATATTCAGCATGAATTATTGCTCCATACATAAATAAATCAAGCATAAAACTTTATTAAGTGTTTGCCTTCTGTTTTGCAAATGTTGAGGTATGATATGGACATGGATAAAGCTGGGATATATGGTCAAATTTAACTATATTGGTTTTACACTCATTTTTTAAAAAGGAGAGAAAAAAAACTTTTTATCTCTATTGGTAAAAACAATAATTTGGCGAATACTGCATTAGTACAATGGGCTTCAGAATGAGGAATTAAGATATATTGAATGATCCTATTATTATTATTGCTGAAATGAGAAAAAGCTGCTTCTTTACAGAGCAGATATTCATATACTATTTAAACATGTTAATTTGATTAATGCTACAGATGCACTTGAGTTGGTTATAATTTTGGTCACATTGTTAGATATAATAAAATTCTTTTTTACTTCATATATAACCAATTAAATTAGATTAGTTGTACATACATGCACATCATTGTTTACTGATGTAACTATTATCATAACATCTTGATGAAAATTATTACTGGAAAGAGTATAATACCATAGCGTGTATCTTACTTGAAATCTTAAAGTACAGCTTTAATTTTTTCTGTTTTGGTTAGTTTTACTTGGTTATTGTTGATTACTTTTATTTGTTTATTTTTAGTTATTTTATTTTTTTGTTTTGTAATTAAGTTTTATTTAGATTAATTTTAAGTAGTATTTTAATATTTATTATATTTATGTCTTAATTTGAATTTAAACTGTTGTTTGATTCTGCAACATTTTATGATTTTATGTTCATTACAAGATTTTCTGAAATAAATTAAAAGAAAAAATTAATTCAAATGAATACTGTAATGAAATGTTTAATTGATTTGGCAGTAAACTATAATCTTGGTCTTGACACATTCAAATTCTGTGAATAAATTAAAAGTATTTAGTTTAAAAAAAAAAAAAAAATTTATCTGACTGATCTCTAAATATTTTGCAAATATTATATGATTATTTTTTAATGGAATTCTGTTCTTATTTGTCTATAATTTTAAGGATATTTTTGACATTATTAATAACAACAGTTTCTAATGGAAGATGGTCTAATAAATTAAAGTTTATTAAAAGTTACTTTTGAATGTGCAGATCTCTTACATGAACTACACTGTTGGTATTCAAAAGCTACATATGACTCATAAACTGTATTTTGTCCATCATTGCTACATGTGTTTAGTAAGACAAGTTTTTAAGATTCTTATCAAGTAAAGTTGAATGTTCAAAATTACTAATACATCACACATTATATTCTACATTCACTTTCTAACTGAGACTATTCAAATAATGAATAGGAAGCACTATTATCAAAGAGCCACATTTATTTTTAAAAAATTCTATGTTTAAAAACGTTCACAATATGCATTTTGACCTGATACGAAGTTAGACCCTGTTCAGAATTTTTTAAAATAAATGTGGCTCTGATAACAGTGGCTCCTTTTCATTAGTTTGATAGTCTCTGTTATAAAGTGAATGTAGAATATAATGTGTGATTACAACTTTACTTGATAAAAATTTGCACAAGCCACCCTGAATATAAAGCAATTTTAGTTTTTGTTGAAATTTTCTTTTTACTTACATATAATTTTAATTCTTTACATAGTAGTACTGTTTCCTACATAATGTAATTTTTGCCTGTAAAGACTCTCTCTCATCTCTGTTATTTGTACTGTTATAAAGACAAACTTCTATAAAAATCAGTCTATTGTCTTTGGAAGAATTTTTGCAAAATGTACATGATTTTTTGATTCATTTACACAGTACTGGTATATTACTGTATGTTGGATATGTTGAAACTTGTGTTTTCTTCTATTTATTTATTATTTAAAACAAAAGTTTTAAGTAATAAATAAATAGAAGAAAACACAACTTTCAACATATCCAACATACAGTAATATATGTAATTACAGTAACACCATCAAATTTTTCATATAACCAAAGTCCTATATTATCTGTGTTGTATATTTTTATTACTGGTTTATGATTATTAATGAAATAAGGGAACTTAAAAAATATAAACAATTGAGATACAAGACTATAATTACTTTCGGAGTTTATGCTTTTTCATTACTTTCAGTTTAAAAATAATTAAAATAATTTGTTAACATTACAAATTATAACAAATAGATTTTAATAGACAAATATTATTATGTATTAAATCTTTTATATAAAAGTTAATATCCATAATTTTTATTTTTATTGTAGTTTTTGTATTATAAACTTTTACTGATTTAAGAAAAAACATGAGAAGTTTCTTTCTATCAATTTAAACAAATATGAAGCAAAATTCTAGGTGTTATACAATAATTATTTATAATGAAATTAAAAGATATCAAGAATTTAACAAAAGTAAATAAATTCATATATGAATATTTAGTATATGTTTAATATAATATTAAAACACACAAGTTTCATATATAATGCAAGAACTAAACTATAAAGAAGAGTTAGATTACACAAAGAAGTAATAAATTGGTTTCTAATACTGATTTAGATTGGTTAATTTAATATTATATATACTTCTTATAGATAAATATTTAAATTGGAAATATTCATTATGAATTTTTTATGGATTAGAAATATTTCTATGATTAAAGAATATAATATATTTTTATTAAGTAGTTTACATAGTATAGTTTTTAAATTTTAATTATGAGATATATTTAAATTTAATCAATTCCATCTCATTTTCATTTTTGAGTTTAAACAATTTTCATATATTTCTTATTATAATCTATACTATAATATATATCATATGGATACAGATGTTATATTTTACTTTATTTAGTTTGAATTAGTAGCAGAATTGTTTGAAGAAAAAAAATTCACTAAATCCAAGGGAATTGTTCAGATTCATGCAGCCAAACCAATACAAAAAGCAGCACAAAAGAGTAATAGGAAAACAGTTGGATCTCAGGTAAAATTTATTTTATACTATATACTCTATATTTTTGAAGACATTATTTTATTAAATTATTTATTTCTATAATATTAAAAATCTTAATGTTTATAAAGTAATTTGAAAACTTGGGATATCTAACTTTTATTTAATTCTCCTTATTTATAAATACACATATTAAACTTAGAATTTCCAAACATTACTATATTATCATCAATTTATTCTTCAATGTGTTTTTTTTAATCAAATGATTATTTTTTATTTTTGATTGGAAAAATACATTATTTTGACTAGCTATTTAAATGTCAGTCTGTATGTAATGAACATGAAATTTTCTAGAATGTAGCTTCTTACCCAAATTAAATTTATAACTTACATACTTCTTAAATATTATATAGCATAATTTTTACACTTGCTATTATTAATGAGTTTTATAAAACATTGCATTGAATTTTATAAATTTTGTAAGAAAGAGTCAGATATTTATGCATTCACACACTGTTTTATTGAAATTAATTAAAAAAAAAATAACTTTCTAATTTATATATTTATTCACTTGTCCAATAGAATTTCTGGTTATTGTGGTCTTTGAACTGATCATTAATGTAATTGTGAATAGTTCATGAAAACATAGCAATAATAAAATTATATGTATGTTCACTTTATCAAAAATTCTTATTGCATGTTCTTGTGAGAATTTGGATGCAAGTGTGAATTTTTACACTTTGTGTACTGCGTCACATCGAAGGTGACTTTAATCATCCGGAGAAGGACTCCCCTCACACCAGGGGATCGTTCTAGTCTCACATAGATATAAGGTATATAGAGTAACCAAAAGGTCACCAACGAGGCTAAAACAAAATCCCATACTCCCCTCTGAGTCCGAGAGAACCGATGAGAAAGTCGATCTAAATGACCAAATAAGGCAATGATTTTTCTTAGGGGGTGAGATGTAGTCTGACATGAGTCACGTCATGTCAATAAATCAGGGAGTTTGACAAATTTATGATGGGAAATGTCAATTATTGGAAAGAAAGGATGACGATAATATAAACACAGCTATATGCAAGTCGGGCTGGTGATTGCATCAGATTTTCTTCCCCCATGATTCCCCCTCTGAGATAAGTATAAAAAGGGGTCAAATTTGTACCTCCAGGCGGATAGCCAAAGAGGACCCCGCCAAGGCAACACCCTCAGCGGACAGCCGACGAGGATCTCTACAGTTGGAGATCAATGGAGCGTACACCCCTCTCGGACATAGCCGAGTGAACATCCCAGGACATCAGTTCCATACCGCCATCCAAGGGAACTTTGATTAGAAACAGCCGATCCCAGTGCATCCTACCAAATCCTATATGAAGAGATCGAATCCTACGAGGTAAACCCTTGCCCGAATGTTGTCTCTCTCTCCAACACATCCTCTTAGAGAGGTCTCTCTTGATCTTTAGTTTAGGATAGTATGTAGATATAGAATAGATTCCTTTTATTATTTATGCATGTGTTGTTTATGCTTTTTTCTTTGATATGTATAATCTCTTAGTTGTTTATTAAATATGTTGTTATTGTTCAACCCGTGTAGTTATTTGGACACCTCATCATGACCTCATGACCTCTCCCCACTCGATTTGCCCTCCTAAGCCATCTGACAATCGAGAGCGGGTTTTACCAACCCATGCAGATTAAGTGGTCATTACGGAGCAATCCAGTGGCCCCCTGCTACCTCACATTCTAATACAGATTGATTACATAATAATTTTTATAAAAGGTTGTTGCATATTTTAACATCAAATTTAAAAGAACACAATATTACATACATATATATATATATATATATATTNCAAATTATATAAAATATATTGTTTCAATAAATTGTCATTATGATTGTTTATAATAATTTCACATATTTAGGATTTTTAAATTTAATTAATATTTTCACGTGGCACATTGAATTTTAAAAATATTTTAAAATGTAGTTACGAAAGATAACTGTAACACTACATCAACTGCTTTATAACACTGGGCTATTTATTGGCGATAATAATTATAAACTTACTAATAAACTTGACCATAGAGAGAGACATTAGATACCATCTTGTATTAAATTTAATAATTATAATTTAATTAAATAATTTTAGATTAAATTGGAAGAAAAGAATCAGCCCAGAGTTAGGCTCAAACCCACAACTCCCGCTTGCCATGCGGATGCATTGCCAGTCATGCTACCCAGACCTCCGGTCTGATCTTCTCTTCCAGTATATTTAACATTATGATATAACCATCATTGGTTATTAGTAATTTATAATTATTATTGCCAATAAATAGCCCAATGTTATACGGTAGTCAATGTAGTGTTATTGTAATTTATCAGGTTTCATAAGATGTTTATATAATTTAACTAATAATAATTTCATAAGATTAATAAACTTACATTTATGGGATGTTTAAGAGAATTGGTCAAAAGTATCTGCAATAACAGTTTTAGTTAGTATACAAGATTTAGTATCACACTCCAATAAACAGAATATAAATAAGTAAAATGTTTTATTGGAATTAAAAAACATAGAAAATAGGTTTTTAGCATTTTTGATTATGCTGGAAACTTATTTTCTGTGAGTACTATTTTTTCAGAATAACAACAAAATGTACTTTTTTATTGGAAATGAATTTCTACAGGGTGACAACAGAGTTTTGAGACAACTTTTTACTTACATGTTTCTTTGTGAATGTAACTTTTTAAATTTAAATAGTTCTATATTCTGGAACATTATTTTGAATATTAAGTTGTTGATAATATCTTGTTCTCTAATGCATTTGTTATTACTTAGCTGAAGTGTGTTATTACATTATTATACAGTAATACCTCAACTTACGCTACCCTGACTTACGCGAACCCAGAGTTACGCAATTTTCAAATCTCGTTGATTCGTCTTTTGTTTGAGTGCCACGCAACTCTTGATTACTCATTCTGTAAAGTACTGTATTAATTTTCCGACTTTTCCAACGATTATCGACATGACTGTGTGCCAGAAATAGCCGTTACCTAATGGGTACTTTACACAGATTCGCATTAATGTGCCAGGCCTGGACTTTAAGCGTGCACCGAATTAAATAATGACAAGTTTGTCAAAAACAATCCAATATTTAATAAAATTTCTAGTAATAACTATATACAAAATTTAGTAAAAAAATCAAATAACAATTTATTCAACGTAAATCAATAAGAATCAACCCGACAAAACTCAAATCAATCTATTTTCTAACTTAACTCTATTCCCCTTTGGAATTTGACAAAAATTTCAAAGACTTAACTTACGTACAATAATTCTTATTAATTAAAAGTCCTATTGTCACCTCAATATACTAGGAACCTTTTTTCTCAACTCTCAAGACTTTCTCTAATATTCTATCTACAAATTGAATAACTTCAAAATCGCCTTGGAACTACTTTATCCTATCGGACACCTCTCTCTCGTTTGCTGCTATGAAGCTCGCCACGCTCGTTGCTAACAGAAGCTCACCTCAGTCATCTTCACTTGAACTTCGGTCTTTATACTGTGAGGTGACATCACAATTCTGAGTGAGATCACTCCCTTCATTTACATACTTATTTGCTAACAATAAAAACTTTGTCTGGCAGCCTGTTTTCCGACAATATTTGCTAACCTTTTACATTATTCTTTTTGACAATTTTCGGGATGTTTTATTTTTTAAGGTTTAGCAAGTTCCTAAGTTGTGCTTGTGGGGTCTCCCTCTTTTCTCGGTGTGGACTTACTTTTTTCCACTCGGCAGTGCAAGTGTGTGTGTGAGTTTTATCTACGGCACTTTTCTCTCGTCGGTGAGTTGGTTTCTTTTTTATTTTTAAGTTTCTAAGGTGAGTGGTGAGGAAACCTTTGTCCTAACAAAACATAAGCTCCAAACAAAAATAGAATAAAAGCAAAAATAAAAATAACTAAAAAATAATGCTTGGACTTGGTTTCTTACAACTCCCCCACACTATTGTTCAGCTTACATGTTTGGACGTTTCGCGTGGAATCAAAACATAGCTACAATTTATTTAGTGTTATTTATTTCTTTGTTTGTTTTATCTACGGAGACTTGAGAGACTCTGTGTGGTGATTTCTTGTAACCGTAAACGAATCAAAAGATGAGATAAGATTAACGAGAACATTCATTAGTTTACATACATCCGACTTGGATTTTACACAAATTGCGAAATTATACCCCGACTTACACAAATTCGACTTACGCGGTTATCGCTTGGTCCCACCTATTGCGTAAGTTCGGGGTATTACTGTACTGCAATAATCAACTTGCATAATACAGGAAATCAACTGTTGAGGATTGTTAAATTACTTCCTATTCCATGAGCAACTGTTTACAGGACCATAGTTCAATACAAGGAGATGGGTACAATCAAAGAATATTCTAGAAGTGGAAGACTAAGAACTGTCAATATGCCTTGAATGTGTGAGGGTCGTAAAAGCACGTCGAAATTACGACTAATTACAAACTTTTACGTCGGAGAGTTTTGAAGATAGAATCGAGTCAAGAGGGTGTGTTAATGACAGAACCCAGATGAGACAAACACTTTTTCGAATTGTAAAAAAAAAACGTGATGCGATGATAAACAACGGGGGAATATCGACAGAGAGAAAGAGCTTTGTCGAGATGCTTGTGAACAAGTGTCGGGTCGAAGCAATCGAGAGAAAGGGGGTCTAAGAACAAAAGAGACATCTGTTAAGTCCGAACGCAGTAGGGGATAAATGGCCACAAGAACATCTGGTGGACCGTTTAAGTTCAAAGGTGTCAGGGAGAAGGGCCATAATGGAGAAAATTACGAGCGCGAACATTAAAAGCCCCGTCATCACCTCTCCGACCTTTTCCCGACCCGGATTGGTCTCAAGTTTCGCCTAGAAACAAAGGAATGACCAATTGGGGTAAGGGAGAGAGTGAACGGGACCAATCAAAAGGGTGAGATTCGGGGAAAATCTTATAAAACCCCGAATCTCAAGGAGGAGAGAGATTCTCAGCCACTTCTCTCTGAAGAGGAATTCCCAGCCGATTCTTTACAGTTCTCCACTCGGACCAGGTTCTCCACCAGTGACCAACATTCGCAACATCACCGGACAGAGGCCCCTGTGCAACGGACACACTCCTGTCAAGCCTGGAACATCAGTCAGTGCCCGTTTGTCGATATCAAGGAGCTCCCACCAAAGCCGATCTAGATCGCATTGTTGTTGTCATTCTGTAAGTTAACCTTATGTCAAAATAAACGGTTTTCGTGTAAGACACTTGTCATCTTTGTCTCCTACCGCCACCACCCACATAAGGTTTGACCCTAGGTTTTCCTGACACACAATTAACGTATTGCGCCCTAAAGTCGGCGACCTTACAAATGTGCAATATCATCAGGAATCCAACAGTGAACATAGAAAAACTTGCTCTTCAGCTTGGTGTGAATTGTGTTTGAATCAATCTGGATAATAGAAAAGTATGAGCTTTGCCTTTTATCAAACAACTTCTTACTGAAAAAAAAAGATGTGAGGCTTCAAAGATATTGTCTTGAAGAAGAGACTTGCAGAACAATGCATTGTTTTTACTGATGAAAAATTGTTCATGAGTGCACAATTGTCAAAATGACAGAATTTGCAGTAAAAGTTTGGATGATTCAAAAGTTGTCACATACTCAACACCTTCAATAAGTCATGGTATGGAGTGGAATCTGTGCAACAGACAAAACTGCTAGTTTTCATTGACAATGGTATTAAAATCAATCATCAAATTTATACTCAAGGTGTTCTTGAAGTTTCTTTTCTTCCTTGGTCCAAGTCTCACTTCAGTACCAGAAATGGATCTTCCAGCAAGACAGTGCACTGGCCCAGATGATGGTGGAAGTCCAAGCCTTGTTTGATAATTATGGAATTGACTTTAGCTCATGGACAGAGTGGCCACCATATAGCCCAGACCTCAACCCCATAGTCTATAGCATGTGGTCAGTATTGGAGAGCAGAAAATGTGCTATCTAAAATCAAAACTTGGATTCCCTGGCTGCCCTGATCCATCATTGGGACAAAATATCTGTCAAGGAGGTGTGAACCATCTGTAACAACTTTATGAAGTATCTAAGTTTCTATGTCCAGGCACGTGAAGGTTATTTTATATAACAATTGTTAACATTTGTTCCTTGTATTGTGTTATAAGAATTTGTTGTTACTCAAATAATAGGAAGCTTTTACCGATAACTCGTAATAAGGTTTATGGCTCGAAAATTGTCATCTCTAGTCTACGGATCATCATCAACTGGTAATTCTTATAGGAACATTACATAATACAGGTATACCTCGCCTTACGTCGGTAATTGGTTCCAGGAAAACGACGTAAGTCGAAAAACGACATAAGTCGAATTTACCTGTCTCCGAATCTACTTATCACTAGGAAAGCATTTTAAATAATATATGGTTAATAAAAATCTATTTTAAGCTTACAAACAAATAAATTTTAGTTTTTAATATAGTACAAAAAANAGGGAGCCAGTATTTAAACGAGGCTTAATTTTCTAATTTTTAACGATACAATAGCGACGATTATTATTTTAAAAAATTTTTGTTAGACTTAACATTGATGAAAATTCAACGCGAAGTAGGTTAATAGCGATATACTAATTACGTGGAATATACTAATATACTACACTAATAATGGATTTTTTCATACTTTTCGGTTATTCGACTTTTCAATTATCCGACCAACCCCAGTCCCCAGTTGGGTCGAATAATCGAGGCTCTACTGTATATATCTTTTTCAGCATAATATTCATAATTTTCATACTATATTTCTTTTACATATATAGTGAAATTTAAATATGAGTGAGTTGCATAGATAGGGCATAAAAGAGTATGACTTGTTTTTTTTTTTATAGAGAGAGAGTTAAAGAGCAAGTACACAGCTTAATCTTAAGTTTTACTTTCTTCATATATGAAAATTTGCTGCAATCTATTGACAACTAAAGTTTTCATAAATTTTATTAAAAATGTACTAAACACATACAAAAACCAAATTTTTAAAAAAAACCTAAATAAAATAATTGTTTATTGTTTGGAACAAAGAAAAATTGATCCTTATTCAGGAGTTGCTCTGGAAAATTTTAAAAAGTTGCCAATAATTTTACCAGGTTATATTTTTTTTGCCATTTGAAATTATTTATCACCAGCAGTAGTTTTACTTATGAATTAATGCATGTGCTGGTAGCCATATGAGTTTGGAGTCTGGAAATCAAAAGTGATATTTTAAGTTGTCACTTAGAAATAGGAATCATTTTGGAATAATTTTTTAATGAATAATTCCAAATAACACATTTGATCACAATCCTTTAACAGTATTTAATTAAACAGTATTTTGCATATTCTGTTATGTCAAAATTTATATGTCTATTGAAAAAGATCAAAGTGAAAAAAAAAAGTCATCCCAAAATATTTCCCAAATTTTCTGTCAGTCAATAAAAAATCCCTAATATGGAAATTCTGAGTAGCATTGCACGAGAACTATCTTTGGTTTTCAATGTCACTTCCTGCTTTCCTGTTTAAACTTGCTATGTGAGATCATGAAATTGTTAGGTGTGTTGGGTGACTCTCATTGCACAGAAGCTCAACATTCTGCTGTTTTCCTGAAGCATTCTTTGTGATTCAGTTTCACACTGAATGTCGATATAAGCAGACTAGAATTTTTATTTCCAGTTTAGTAAAAATATCACAAAGTCGTTATTTTGGCACTATACAGTGCAACCCCTGATTATTGTTATTCAGACCACTTCAGATCTAAGGTTTTCTGACTCCATTTTTTTTACTTTGTCTTCATAATTAAATCTTATTATTTTCCATGAATTTTGATATTTATTCTCTAATAAATATCTAGTTTTTCTATCTAGTTTTTACTATAAACTGTGGTCTTTGCTAGACCACAATTTTAGTGAGCAACTCTTTTAAGTTGACTGTCATGAAACTTAAAATATATTTAGCTTCATTGTTTGATGTCAATGCCATGTTTTGTCAATTAGATATACTGATCAGAGTTTGACTAGAAATTATAATTCCACACTTGTTAGCTCAAGCAATGGCTAGCAGGCTTAAAACACCATTCTATTATGGACTGTAAACTAGCTTTTATTCAGCAAGAAATGTTTATTTTTGGTATGCATTGTAACACGTTTTTGTCAGCATATATGCTGATTAACTTCTACTTTTGATTCTTTTGTAACTATGTAGAGGTAATGCTTTTGCATTTCATTTCGAATAAAATAATAATAGCAAAATTAATGTGTTATAAGATTTCTGTCTATAATCTACTAAGAGTAATAAGTAAGTAATACAAGCATATTTGCTTTTCATTTACAATTTTTAGACAAATCTCACACCTTTCCATTTTCTGTTTAACACTTAAAGCTACAGTAATGCATTTTGCATTTTTTCACCCTCTTCAGCTGGATTACATAATGTGTAGATTAAATCATTTATATGTACATTTTATATGTATATTACTCTTAGCAAAATTAATCTTTATTTTTATAATAGTTTTCATTTTTCTATTATAAAATTCAAGACAATAGTAACTCAACTCAGGAAATAGTATTTCTGAATGCTATGGGTGTATTTGGATGAAAAATTGATTATTGTAATCATTTGAAATATTTCAAATGATTTATTTGCCTTTTTTTTTTTTGTGTGTGTTTAATCTTAAAATAATTGAATTTTGAATTGAATGATTATACAATTTTGAAATTATTCAAATCAGTCTATTACATACTGTTCAATATTTTGGAAAATACTAAATCTTATTTACATTTGCATTTTGAAATTGATTATTTTCTATATATTATTTGTTTTTATTCTTTAATAATAAATTTTTAATATTTTTGTGATTTTCTTTTAGTTTTTTTGAAAATTGTGCACCTTAAAGATTGAAATATGCATCAGTTTTAAATAGTTTGAATATAATTTTCTTAATTTAATTGAATTAACATGATTTATTTATTTCTTAGTTTCATGATTCTTTGGGACTTCTAATGTCTACATTAAATGCTACTACACCACATTATATTAGATGTATTAAGCCAAATGATGAGAAAGCAGCATTCAGTTTTGAACCACGGCGTGCTATTCAACAGTTACGAGCTTGTGGTGTTTTAGAAACAGTCCGCATTAGTGCAGCTGGTTATCCATCACGGTAAGAAATTTTTAAATTAAAAACTTTGTTTGTAATATTGTCAATTATATGTGTCTAACAAATAAAATTCTCTCTGATTTTTTTTCAGTTAATTTGAAAAGAGATTTACTATATAAATCTATAAATAACTTTTATAATATTAAGTTTTATGTAATGGTAAACAGGTAAAAATTATAATATGAGCCAAAAACCACTAATAAAACTCAACTTTCTATTCTTAATGAACTATCAAACCACCTTCAGTTACTGAGAAACATTTTATTAAACAAACACAAACGTTTTTAACCTAATGCAATCAGCCATCTTCATCTTCAAGTGTAACCAAATTCGAACGCCTTTTCAAAATGGAACATTTTAACAAAGGAATGTTTGAACCTTCATATTTTAAATTTAAATCAGATAAATTAATATTTAAATACAAATATAAAATATTTTAAACAAACACAAGATAATATAAATAATAAAATAAATGTGGGATTGGAGACACCAGTGTGGGGTTTTAGGAAGGGAGTCCAAAAGGNGGTAATTGGCCCATATTTAGATGTTGGAGATGTAGAGAAAACCTGGAAAACGCCACGTGATCAGCCCGTCCTTTCAAGATGTAAACCCACAACTGAATTACAGTGTTCAGGAAACTGAACCTCTTAGCCACTGGTGGATGGAAAAAAATTAAAATAATTTAAAATAAATGCTTTTATTTGAAAAATATAGGTGCATATTTCAGCCTACATTGTTTACAAACTGGTTGACCTTGAGAACAGCTGGTGTCAGCTTTCCCGGGTAGTTCTCATATATGCCTCAGGGTAATATTGGTTTAAAGCAGGAGGGGAGCTAACTTACTGCAACTATTCAAATATAACACAAAATTTTCGATTTTTATGCTATTAAAATATGTAGGGACCAAAAAAAAAGTATGGGAAAAAATTTTACAGAATAAAAAAAAACAAAAAAATTTGCTGATGTCATAAAAAACATCCAGTAGCATTTAAAAAATCTTTACAGATGTCAAATCTGTGAAATACAAGTTTAGAACGATTTTATTAATTTGATAAAAAAAAACTCCCATAAAAAAACAATAGCGGAATTAATTGGCTAATTAATAAATCGTCGTAAAAATTTTTGCGGCAAAAATAATCCATGAAATTTGCATAGGTGATAGATAAAGATGTATATATATTCTGATCCATACATTTTTGGAAAAGTTATAAGTCAAAGCTTTTTTTATGGTCCTTTAAAGTCCATGCCCGAGATATCTCAGGATATGGACTGTGCAGCGTCATGCGCAGCCCAAGTTATCTCAGGTTATGGGCAGAAGGGGTTAATTCATCATTCTACATAAGCATTTGGAGTTTTCTGCATTTTGATGAAAGTAATAAACTATAAAACAACTACTGTAAAGTTTGTAACATAATCAATGTCTAGTGTTAAATAGTTTTATTATTACAGTATTTAAAATTCAACTGCCATACTTTAATGTTTATGGAAAGGAATGAAAAGCTTGTAAATTATAGGATTTTTGAATTTTTATATCTATAATTATATAATATATGCATAAAATAATCATAATTTACATAATAATTTAATTAAAATTTAATTGAAATGTAAAAAATAATTTATGTTTAGTAACATCACTTGGGCAATCTGCATAGGAGGGATGCCTTTCGGGAGGTCTTTTATGGGTAATTGGCCCATATTTAGATGTTGAAGATGTAGAGAAAACCTGGAAAACGCCACGTGATCAGCCCGTCCTTTCAAGATGTAAACCCACAACTGAATTACAGTGTTCAGGAAACTGAACCTCTTAGCCACTGGTGGATGGAAAAAAATTAAAATAATTTAAAATTTAGAATATAATTTTAAAATTTTCCATTTAAGCATATACAGTATGTTTGTGTTATTTGTTAGTATTGTTTAAATTAGTGATATTCTATGATAACAAAATAACTTTGTTTTATTTTGAATTTTTTTTGTATTTAAATATAATAAAATTAAACTTATTCTATTATATTTTTAGATACATTACAGCAATATTACAAACAAACTTTGGAATGGGTAGGCGGAAAAGTTCCCTTCGGAATTGCAAATATCAGAGATTATGTAAATACATCCAAGATTCCCAACGAAAATGCTATTATCGATTATGAAGAAAAAGAAATAGTTAAAGCATGGTATTCTTAAGCAAGTAAAATCATAATTAATAATGCTGTTAATCTTTTCAAATCTAAAATATAATAATAATTAATATTTAAAGCTGGATTTTAGTGGGCTATCTTTTCATTAGACTTAACTTAAGGTATTAAATAATTTGGATTAAAGGTTAGGCTAGCATTAATGTTTATATTAATTTTAGATATTGATTTAAATAATGTAAACTATTCTAGAAGAAAAAATTGGTCTGGATCTGAGTTTCTTCCTTCTGTATACTGTACAGATATATTACTAATTATACTTTGCAGACCTCCATCCAGATTTTGCTTGAAGACTTATTAATTTGGACTATATATTTGGACACATTAATTACAATGCTGACTGGTGTAACTTTTCACCAAAAGGTCTTTATAATATTTTGCTGATTTGATAGTCTGAAAAATCTGGCTTTGGTATTTGGTAATTGTAGATTTGGCTTTAATTGTTGTTAAATATAAAATACATCTTCAGTTAATAATTTACAATGAAAAGCTATACAGGTATCCCTTGTTAGATGCGAGATTTGATTAATGCGCAAAATTAATTGCGGCATTCTTTTATATATGCTGTAGAAGTTTAATTCACAAGGCTTAACCTCTGTCTTTACTAACATTGATACTGTATTTGATTAACGCAATTTTGATATACATGGTAGCATCGAGGGATGCTACATTTATCAAGGGATACTTGTAATACTATGTATTAAAAAAGAAAGCTGGCAACATTATTACTGGACTTTCTCAGCATTCTTTTATTTGTTTTTCATCCTTAATAATTGTTACCATTACTTTAAGTCTTAAGATTTACATAAAATTACTAATATGACTTTTATGACATCTGTTTGCTCTGAGTTTGCTATATAGATAGAACTATTTATAGAATTTTGTTTAATTGTTATATTATATTTTACAGGACACCACAAAAATGGACTAGTTTAAATTTATTTTACATTTGTTCACCTAAAAAACCTTTTATATGGTTGGATCATTGGCATAAACATCGTCTTAACTGGTGGAGAAAGGTAAATAGTAATACATATTTTATTAGATAGAAAATAAAAACCTTTTCATCATGAATAGCAACCATCAATTTTTGGAAAAGTTTAAAAATCTTCATCCTTTTGTATACTAAAAATCCAAATTATATATTTTTTTTATTTTCAAATTTTAACTTTTCTTTTTTAAGTATTGTATTTAAGTAATTTCTAATGTATTACTGACAATTACATCTGCCAACTTGTTAAAATCATGTTTTTAAATATTATTTTATTGTTGATGTATGAATCCAGTAGAACAGTGGAGCAGTAATGGCTAATAGAACAGTGAATTTGTAGATTAAAATTAAACCAAATGCTTAGTTCAGGAAATCAAATACAGTCAAATTTCAAATGACAACCACATTTAAATAGTGTCCATTTTTTGGAAACTTTGTTTTGAACAAAAATACATAGAAAATAACCTCCAAACAATGGTCAGTTCTTATGTTCCCAACAGTAGAACTGTATAATTTGTTAGTTTAAAGCATGTTTGGCCATTATTCTGATCATTTTTACCTTATAAAAATATCCAACAATGTTAAACAACATATTTTAGAACAAAGAATATTATCTTAGAATTGATGAAATTAGAATAATTATCATTTACAGTTAAATTATTAAAATTTACAAAAACTTAAAAAATTTTTCTCTAGCATTGACAGTTTTATGATGAATATTCTTTGTGTTAAATAACTTTATTCATATTCATAACTTGTTAACATAATAGTTTCACTTATAATTCTGTTCTAATATTACCTATGACAATTCTACTTTAGAATTATTTATTTTAGTAAAATATAATGCATTTTAAATTCATTAAACTTCAAAATAATCTTTTTTCAGTTATTATATACAAATATTATGAAAAGTGTAGATGCTGTTCAGTTTAGTAAGAAAACAGTTTGAAGCTGTCAGATTTGCTGGAAAAGATGATGTATATCAAATGGAGAATGATCAATTCTATTTCTATAATTATATAATTTGTTTACAGCATATAATAATTTATATATACTGCAACTAAGAACTAAGCAGCTAATATAATTAAGCAGAATTAAGAACTTAGGTTAAACATTTATTACATGTTTGATTATTAATAATAAAGTTTTGAAAGCCAAAATCCTTAATAAAAATGGCACTTTTAGTGAATTATATTATGCCAGCTTTTGCATACAAGCATGCATTTAACAGAAGAGAATAATTAAGGCTTTCAGTGCGTGTTTAATGGTACGTTTTAAAATATACATGGTTTTGAATTGAGTTGTATAATTTAATTTGAAAAATGTAATAATCTAATATTGTATATGTTCTTTCTTATCANATATGATTTTATGTGCTTTAAACGTTTATCTAGTGATATTACGACTTCAATATTTGTGGCGGACAGACGTAAAGTCGAATAAAATGACTTAAACTTGATTTTTATTTTTCCATATACTTTTTTAACAAGCGACGTATAATCGGGAACGACGTAACTCGAAACGACGTAAGTCGAGGTATGCCTGTACTGATGATCTAATAAAATAATTAAGTCAGATTTGTTATTGAGCTACATTTTGGCTAATTAAATATATATACCTTGTAATATATATGAATTTCATACCTTGTAATTTTTGCTAAAGGCATCTTATATGAATATCCATCTTGTATGAAGTTTAATAATTAAAATTAAATAAATAATTTATAATACAGGTAACCCCCGTATAACACAGGAGCTATGTTCCAAAAAATTGCCGTGTTATGCAAATCTGTGTTGTTATATTTTCATAATTAAGATATATATCTTTATTAATTTAAAATTTTCTTAAGTAGTGATACATATTAATATAAATTAAACAATGTTTTCTTCTTCATCACTAAGCACTATAAACCGAGGGCGTTTCCTTTTTGGCAAGATATCCTTATCCTCTGAGCATTTTTCTGCATTATCTTCAAATCCATGCTCTACCTTTTGCAAAAAATGTGTTATTCTAGACTGCTTGCTTTTACAGTAGTTAAAAGATCTTTATAAATTTTCTTATATGGTGCTAAGTACTTATGAAGAACAAAGCAAGTATGGAATAAGAAAAAACATCTGGCACCACAAACCAAAAGTGTCAAGATCTGGCAACACTGAAACAAGTTTTGAGAAGGACAACGTGTATCAACAGAAGGCGAGGAAAAGTTTACATACTTAAGCACTAATAGTTCTTGAAAATTATGCAAGGAAATCTGACAGTACGTACATGATTGAATTAAAAATGTCAAATGAGGTATCTTTTGCACTTAAAAGCTTTATCACGTTTATCGAACTGTTGTACGGGGGATTTCCGTAATATCAAATTAGATAAAGTTTGCTTTTAATAGTTTTTATTACTGTACGTTTCATGTTGTACAAGGGTTTTACCCAATTCTCGAATCGTGTTAGAGTGAATCCATGCTATAGAAGTGCCGTGTTTTATGGAGGTTACCTGTAATCTGGAAGAGATCTTATTTCTATATTTAATTAGCCAAAATGCAATCTAATAATAAATCCAGCTTAATTATTTGATTAGTACTATGATTTTGGCTTGGTTTCTTATATCATTGGATGTTTTACTTGCTTTTGAAAAATTTGTAGTTTGGTAAAAACAGCTTAAATATGCTGATGTTTTATAAATGAAATGCCTTCCATTTATAGAATGTAAATGACCTGATGATGATCAGTATTGATAAAAAACAGTCAGTATATTTTTTTGAAATTAAAGGTCTTTTATGAATCTACAAAGGTTGTTTAAGCTGTGTTTACTGTACTGTTATCCAGTGAGTGGCAATTGTTAAATTAAAAATTGTAGTTAAGCAAATTACAATTGACGGCTATTAAATAGAAACTATATAGTTTAAAATGTCAAGTAAAATGCATTTTTTAATCAACTGAGAAAGTCTTAATATAACACTATAAATGTTTTTGAAGGTTTTAAGTCTTTTGTCATGAAATGCATCATTTGAATGTTATTCAAACCAAAATTGAATGTTTTGATAGAATATCTTTAAAATATTGCATGGAACTTTCTGATGACAACTTTCTGGTTTCTAGGATATAACAAATAAGAATGTAAATTAATTAAATTATTTAAATACGGATTATATGCAAAGAAAAATTATGTTTTTAAAAACTTTTGTAATCATTGCTGCACAGAATGAGACTTGTTTCTGAAATTTTCCCAGGTAGTAATGAACAGTCTTTATTGAAAATTGATGTCATAATCAATGAATGAATTTTTTTACACAAATGATTCAAATTTTGTTCTCCAGTACTTTTTATTTACTATCTGATCTAGTAAAACATTTTTTTATGATTATTGAAAAACATTATCATTATCATTTTGATTTTTGATCATATTTACTTTGTATCTCAGAAAATAGTTATTTTTTGATCCATACACACATTTTGTTAACCACATTAAAAATATCACATCAGTTCACATTATTATAAAATTAACCCATAAAAAATCCTGATCCTGAATTAAATAGAGATTATTTGGCTCATGATTACAAAAAATGACAATGATTTGCACAATATAAAATCTCTAACATAGCATACGAATGAAAAATAATATACAAATGAATCTGTAGAAGAGAACAATAAAAATAGTCAATTGTCATAATTATTTTGTTTCTTATTCTAATGATGCTTTTACATGTTTATAAAGAACACTATCCTGGAACTTAACTGCTATAACTTACAAATTAGATATAAAAATATTTAGTGATAAGGTAATAAATTATTGTTATCTAAAATTCTAAATTTTTTTAATGTATAAAATTTTATTTAATTTATTGATTGTTGTTATGTTACAGGAAGAAGATACTTTTCAATTTGGAAAAACAAAAATTTTCTTTAGAGCTGGCCAAGTTGCATATTTAGAAAAATTAAGAGCTGATAAATTGAGACATTGTGCTGTTATGATACAAAAGCATGTGAGAAGATGGCAACAACAAAAACGATACTTACAGATTAGGAAATCTATTATTAATATACAGTGTTATGGAAGAGGACTTTTAGCTAGAAGGTATAAAACTTTAGTTTTTTTAAATACATAATTTCTCAGCTTTATAATAAGATCAATTAGAGAGAAAAGTTAACATAATTTTGTTTATATTAAAGGTAATTAGAATAATCAGATTTACTAAGTTAATGATTATAAATCAAATGATTTTGCATTTGTCAGTGTGTGCAATGTTTAAAATAGAATTATATTTTAAATAGTATATTATAGTTCTTTAATTTTAATACAATGATGAGTATAAGATGTATTATTTATTTAGAAATTGAAAGT
The DNA here is from genome assembly GCF_000671375.1 of Centruroides sculpturatus. Classification (NCBI taxonomy): domain Eukaryota; kingdom Metazoa; phylum Arthropoda; class Arachnida; order Scorpiones; family Buthidae; genus Centruroides; species Centruroides sculpturatus. The sequence continues at coordinate 93,369 of NW_019386192.1, read as the reverse complement.
GTACAAATTTTTTATTATAATTAATCTACAGTAACGTAAAACTGTAAATTTATTTGTAAACTTACAACTTTTATTTTGATTGAGATGCAAAAATAAATTAACGGTATATATACCCCACAACACTATTCATATGCTGTTTTACATACATATATTTTTGTTTCATTGCTAAATTATAATATAATTTTTTTTGAATGTGCATTTTAAATGACATATCAGAATGAAGTAAACCCTGGGAAGATTTGCATAATGAACAAAATTTTAAATTACAAAAGCAATATTATAAGCCAAATGAATAGTATAATTATTAATAAAAAAAATGTATATGAAAAGTATATTTACTGATTTATCTTACACTACTTTGGTTTGTTGAAATTGAATCAAGAAGAATGTTTTAATAAAATATTATTTAAAATTCAAATTTCAAGCAATGTTCTTTGAAATTTTAATTTTAAACAACATTCTATTGGAACATTTTATATCCAAAATTATAATAATTTATTCAGATATATCTATTAATTATTAAATCTGAAGCATACTTTAAATGATAAACTTTGGATAATCATTATTTCATAGATGAAATGAATGTGCAAAAACTGTGAAATAAAAATTATTATTATTATTATTATTATTATTATTGATTTGATACAAAAAATTAGGTTTTAATTAAATTAATTATAATTTTCTATAAAATTTTTTCATTTAAATTTGAGTTTTTCAGTTATTGAAAATGCTGATTTGTGGATTATATACTATATAATTTGACTGCAGTAACATTATATTAGCTTAAAAAAAACACCTATTTGTAGAATTCTTCAGATATCATTACATTTATACTTTAAAGAAAAAAATATTCCCAAAAGAATATACATATTTAAAATTTTAAATATTACAATTCTAAAAGTTTTTATAAATTAATTAAAAATTAAATTATTAATAATTTCACAGAAAAATAAATAGATTTACTAATAAGGTACAGTACAAATAAAATTAATAAATGTAATATTTAGTCAGAAGTGCTTGCAATATTGAACTATTGATCAATATTAGTACATCATGTAATTTATAAGTTAGCTCATTTACAGGTGTTAATTTAATTATAATAATGGATTCCATATGGAAAAAATAAGGGAAAGTTTTGCAATCCATTTTATAAGCACAACTGAATCCTATGACATTGAAAATCATAAATAATGATTTCAGTATTGATGTAAATCATGGTATCCAATGTTTTTACTCATTTTTGAATGATAAGGTGTCTATCATAAGCTATGCTATTTATACTTAAGAACTGCATATTTAGTTCCCAAAGCTATGGTTTACGATCATTACCCTGTTTTTAACACACTGCATTTCAAGACAAGTTGAGGAAATAAAAAAAAACTCATAGTTATAACATTGATATACTGTATTTATGTTATGATCATACTTACAGGAATCTTTTTGCACAGTTCAAAATTGAAGAAAGCATGCATGAATGCATACATACATGGCATCACTTTGACATATGGCATGATGTTAGCTTGACATGGATAATCAAAGATGTTTAACTTACAGAATTTGGTCCAGCAGAAAAGGGAAGAGACAAAAAGAATGCAAAAAAAGTAATGGTAGTAGTAGAGCTTGTAATAATATCAATTATGACTTCTTTCTTAATCATCTTGTGCCCACCAGTGGTCAAGTGGTTTAGTACTCTGAACACTGTGAGTTCAGTTGTGGGTTCATGCCTCACTTGGATGGGCTGGCCACATGGAGTTTTCTGGGTTTTCTCCACATCTGTAATTCCTAAATAGGGGTAGTTTCCCTTAAAAAAAAAAAAACCTTCCAGAAGGCATTCCCCTAGGCCAGGGGTGGCCAACAGTTTTTGCCCCTGGGCCGAATTGGAAAGAAAACTTTTTTTCACGGGCTGAATTAGAGGCTGCCCTAGGAAGATTTTGAGGTGGTGCGAGATCTCATTGTGGTGTCACCTTGTAGAGACTAAATTGTACATAGAGATTACAGATACATTTTTCACATTATCATGCTTTATCAATGTTCTACACTGTATTTAAAAGATTTGTAATGGAGGGTTAGACAGCGAGTTGTTGCTTGTTTTTTTTTAGATGTTAGAACTTTTCACTGAGCTATTCTGACTTGAGTAGCTAATGCTAATATTGAAAGATTAATTGCAGGCCATATGTTGGCCATGCCTGCTCTAGGCAGATCGCCCAAGTGTTGTGTTGCCATAATTTAACAAACAAACTTAATCATCTTAATCCGAATGTAATCAAGAGTCATGGCAATGATTCACTGCCAAGTAAAAAAAATCACTGACTGACTATACATACATGAATCATAGTTGCTGATTTTTGGGGGTCAATTTCTCCACCCCAAATGTTTAAAGTAATTCTGAATATCTCGTTCAAAAGGTAATTGTTTGCTTAGGTAGTGTACAAAATTTTAAGATTTTCTATAAATCAGTTGCCAAAATATAAGCATTTGAAATGTGCAAAAATCATCAAAAAAACTGTATTTTCTTCTTTTTCTTCATCCAGCACTGCAGATGCTTGTAGAGAAAATATACTGGGTATATAAAGCTCAAATTTTAAACTTTAGCCTTTTTCATTATCAGTGAGGTGCTTGTGAAACTTCTGGGTTGATAGGTCAAAGTTTATGGGGGTTTCCCATAGAACTATTTCAGTTTTACGGCTTAATTTTATGCTTATAAGGATAAAATTGCATTAAAACAAATGAATTTTATTCAAAATGTTATTTAGAATAACAAAGGCTCAAATTTATTTGAGCCTTTGTTATTCTAAATAACATTTTGAATATTGAATTAAAACTTTTTATAACAATAGTGTTAGTCTAAATTCAGAAGCTTACAGAATAAAATACATTTATTGTGTATTTAAATTTAAAAACTAAGTTGGACATTCTATCTATATATAATTATTATATACAAATTAAACAAGTATATTTATTTATAATTTGCTACTTAGGTATGCCAATTTTTTACGTCAGACAAAGGCAGCTATTGTTCTTCAAAAATATATTCGTGGATTTTTGTGGCGAAAAAAATATCTTCGACTTCAAAAAATTGTCATTGCTATTCAGTCTTATGCTCGTGGTATGTGGGCCAGACAGAAATTTTACCAACTTCGTTGCAATGTTGCAGCTGTTATTATTCAGGTTATTTCTCTTAATTTTATATATAATACTTAATATAGATCAAATCAAACTCCAAATTTTTGTATTTATTTGTAATATTTGAAATATATAGCTAAAATTTATATTATAAATTTTGTATTTTAAAAATGATGATTATTCATGTACTTAAAAGTACAGTATGTATATAAATAATTAATGAATGAACCTTTTATTACTTTTTTAAGATAATATATTTAATTTAATAAAGTATTTTATTATAAATTAAATTTAAAATAATTAAATTTTAGTTTGTTAGTATCAGTTTATAACCTCAATATTTTTTTTGTATATTTTATAAATTAAATATGATATAACATAACATAAATTTAAAATTTAATAAAAAGTAAAATACATCTGGATAAGAGTCCAATTTTGCTTGCCATGTCCAATCACCAATAAACTGTTTTACATATTTGTGCAGAGGCATAGCCTCTAAAGAAAGGTTGTCTCTGCAATGGAAATAGTTGTTCCTGGTGATTGGACATGGCAAGCAAAATTAGACTCATATCCAGATGTATTTTACTTTTTATTAAATTGTAATTCTGCCAGCCCTTTTCTACAAATAAATTTAAAAGATAAATTTTTACTTTAAAAAAAATTAATACCTTTTTAGTGTGAGTTTTTGGTTGATAATATCTTTGTTTACATAAGTTTTACTTTTATTTTAACTTTTATTAATTTCCATAAATTTTTAATGGAAATTTTACTTTTGTTTTTACTTTTATTTTAATGTTTTTTTACTTCATTAGTAAATGTTAATTTTAATATTTAGAAATATGTTCGTGGATGGATTTGTCAAAAAAAATATCAAACCACAAGACAAAATATTATTATTGTTCAATCTTGTGTACGACGTTGGTATGCTAAAAGAATTTTGAAGAAACTAAAAGTAAGTTTTATATTTTAATTTTTCTGTTAATAAATATTATTGACATAGTAAATTATAAAATTATTAAAATAGAAACTTACTATTTCATGTTTTGATATTCACCTGCATCTGTTTTATTTAACTTTGTATCAAAATTTGTGTTTATTTTTATGATTTGTGCTGAAAACTTTACTTTTTTTTCTATTTTGCATGACTTCAAAATCAAATGAGATTGTTTTTCTTACTTCATCTATGGGTTTTTATAACTGATTTAAATGAAAATAAATATTGGCAGTTAATTAACTGAATTTATTTTTCTTGTCTAATTTTACAAAAAAATATTTTATTTACAATGATAAAATGGTTTGCATTCTGGATAAATGCAAATAGTTTATTAGAAAAGAGAAAAAGGTATTCTCTTTTACCTCAAAAAATATATTTGCTGATAGTTAAAGCTTTATTTTACTTTGTAATATTATAACAACTATTTTTCTGAATTTTATTACAAACTAGGTATGAATATATGTAAAATGAATGCACTTGTTTGTTTACTGCAATAATCAGATGATTAATATATAACTTCATGAGCAAAACAAAATAATAATGCTTTAGTGGAGAATACTTCTGAATTATAACAACTCATTTTCAAAAACACCATATAGAATATTGTTGTTATAGTAGCAAATATGCAGAAATATAAACAAATAAATTATTGCTATGGTTACAACAGAAATTATATAAAAATAAGTAATAAAATAATAAAGTAAATAATAATTAGAAATTTAAAATATTAAAAAAACTAACTACTATCTATAAACTGAAGTTTTTTTTAATGCTTTATAAAGCTATGTATTAAAATTCATAATAAAATTATAATGTAGGCATTTCAAAAAGTAATAGAGCAAAATTGACAATATTTTATGAAATGAATGTCCCAGGCATTCAAGCTCCCACTGAGATGATACATTCTTAGATAAGGTATTGATATGGTCTGCTTAATTGAAAGAGATGCATATACAAAACAAAATAGCTGTTTGCACTGTAGAGGAGCAGCAAGCAGTCATTAGATTTTTCTAGTTGGTGGGTATGAAACCTCTTGAAATTCTTAGATGAATGCTACAACAATAACAATATTCACATGCCTTCATTGATGAGAGAAGAGAGTACAAGTAAGAAATTGCATTTAAAAATGGGCAAACAGCAATCTGTGATGAGCAATGCTCCAGTCTTTCCAGCATGGCCATTACTTTTGAGGAGAGTTACTGAGGAGGAGAATTGTGCTGATGCCATTATTCATGAAAAAAGGTGCACTTTTTTTTTTAGACGTTCTGGACAGGGAATTGGATTTCAGTATTGGATTGGCATTTATTATTGTCATGGAGATTTTCAAGTTTCACAAGTTGTGTGCACACTGGGTGATCAGGATGTCAACTGATGAGCACAAGATAAATCATGTTCAGACTTCTACAGTCTTGGTCATACAGCATTTCCCATATAGCTCTGATCTTGCTCCCTCTGACTATCATGTGTTTGAACCTCCTGAAGGATACTTTAAGAGGCAAAGATTTGGGAATGATGACAAGATGAAAGAAACTGTACATTCCTGGCTGAATGCACAACCAAAAACATTTTTTTTCTGATGGAATAAAGATATTGCTGTAATGGTGTGAAAAGTGTATTGAAAAGGAAGGTGATTACATAGGAAAATGACATAACATTTGTATTTTTAATTGAATTGTATATATAAAAATATTCAATTTGCTGTTAGTTTTTGAAATGCTCAGGTAATTTTTTTTATTATAAATGGCAAATTATAATAGGCTTAAAAGACTTTCATATACTGTACATTTACCTCTGTTCTATAATATCCAGTTTTAGGTTCAACAGTTTTGTAATAAAACTCACTTTACCTTCTGACTCTCCTCTGTTCAGTAAAATAATTTGAACTGTATTACTTAGCTTTATCCTTATCTTCTGAAACATACAACACCACAAGAACGTGACCAAAATTAAGTATTTCAGCTATTTTTTAAAATCTAATATTAACAAAAGCTTCATTTATGTTGATTCTATCTGCATAAACCATCAATAGAAGATTTAATTGCAGTATTTTCTAAATCTAATTCTAACTTTTTTGGGTCAACTATTTCACTTTGTTACAATTTGTTTGACCCAAAAAAATTACAATAAAATCTGCTTCTACTTAATTTGCTCTCTAAAACCTTTTTATGAAGCTTAACAGAGAAATTAAAAACATTGTTTTAACAATTCCTTGGCTTTCTCAACTAGCTCTGTTTTACTACAATCTTTTTATTTTTAACAGTACGTTCATCATTTTGATTTAGTAATTCTGAATTTGTATTATTTCAGCAACTAAATTAACAAATTTTATGTTGATATAACATTTACTTATAAGATAGACAAATTTTTACTTTATGGAAATAACTCGGCTTTTTTGAATTTTGCTTTAAGTATTAATAACTATATTTTTTCTAGAAATTTCTACTACTATAATTAATTCTTCATTTTCTTATTTTTATCTTATATTTAACATATTGTTTTAAAAAGTTTTCACATTTTCATTAAGAAAAGATTTATCTTATTTATCAATGTTATATCAAACACTTTATTGCCTATATATTACAGAATCATTTTAAGCTTTTAAAATTGTAATTCTTGTATAGTAAATTTTTTCTCTTTGTGTATTATAAAGCATTTTATTACACTTTTTTGTATTGGAATTAATATCATAATTTATTACTTTTAATCTTATATCACAAATATTTCATAAGTTCCTTATAATTTTCTTCAATATATTAAAATTAATTTTAGCTTCTATTTAATTCAAGCTATTTAGTAAAGTATAAAACACAATTAAAGAAATAATAATAAGTTAAATATACTGTTAAAAAGTTTTATTTAATTTACTGAGTAGTATCAAATTTATTTGATCATTATCAGTTTATTAAATTAATTAGCTTAAAAATTTTCATTGCTATTTATTTTAGTAAAAAGCACAAAATATCTTTATATTCATAATCAGATATATTTAGTTAATATTAATATTCTTTTTAGATTGAAGCAAAATCTGTGGAACACATGAAAAAATTAAATAAAGGTTTGGAGAATAAAATAATCTCACTCCAGCAAAAGATTGAAGAAATTGTATGTATTTGTAATTTATAAATTTTTAGAATTATAATACAATTTTCTTTACAATGATGATGATACTATTCAGCTTAGAGAAAATAAAGGTTTGAAATCTCGAGAACAAGATGTTAAGAATTTAACAAGTCTTGTTGAAAAATCTAAGTCAATGGAAAATGCTTTAAAATCATCAAATAATAAAATCATTGAATTAGAAGAACAGATTGTACTATTGCAAAATGAATTGCAACAAAATATTGAAGAAAAAAAAGATTTGATTTCAGAGAAAGAATTACTGAGCAAAGAAAAAGATGAGGTATTACATTTTTATGAAGTTTTTTAAAACATATTTTATGTACTTTATTATATTATTTTAGATAATGAACTTTAGATAATAAATTTTAATTAATTAGATGAAATCACTTATTAGAATATTTTTTAAAGAAACAAGACGTTTAAGTGCATTAAAATTTTATAATTAATAATGTTCCTCTAATGATTTATTGATTTTATACTAACTTTTTGAATAGATTTGAATATTATTTGCATACATAGTCAAGAATAAGTTAATGGCTATTGAAGCAATTTTTAGCATTTTGTATAATATATATTTTCATAAATAAGTCCTGGACTTAATTACAGAAATTAAGAAATTTCAGCATAAATTATTGATGATAAAATTAAGCCCAGGTTTAGTTTTGGAAATTTATTTAATAAAAATATTCATTATCAGAAGAGGCATAGTAGTCATTTGGTTATGTATTGATNATGTGATTAAATGATAACATTAAAAATTTATATTTTAAATATATATTTTTTTATTAAATTTCAAAAATTTGTAATAATTTTTTAACTTTCATATGATAAATGAATTTTTACATCACACAACAGAAGGCCATTATATTGAATACATGTCATATTGTTAGGAAATTCCTGAATACAGACACACACACTGACACACTTACTTAATTTTTGTCTTGTTTTAGTTACTATGCCTTGACTCTGGTCTGACATAGTACACAGCCACTGGTATCAACTGAGTACTAAACCCAACATAATAATAGTAATCTGGTACAAAAAGTTTACATCACTGCACCAGGAACTAGCTAAACATCTAACACACATCATCATCAATCCACAAGACATGCCAAAATTTCTTATTCAGGACATCACCTACATGAAACCTAAAAACAACAAAACCACAGACCCCACACAATACAGACCAATTACATGTCTTCCAACACTCTACAAATTATTGACATCCTGTATCATAAACAAAATATACAAACATGTTGAAGAACACGACATTCTTACGGAACAATGAAAAGATTGCCGTAGAAATCACGGGATGCAAAGAACAGTTACTCATAGATTCAGTCATTCTACAGCAAGCACACAAACAACACATAAGCATACACATGGCATACATAGACTACAGAAAAGAATTCAACAGCGTTCCACACAGTTGGCTGCTACATATTCTACACATGTACAAAATACATCCATCATTCATTGCATTCTTCGAAAACACTATGCAGCACTGGAGAACAACACTGCATCTCAGGATCAGTAACACTTCCATACAAACAAATGAGATATTCATTAGGCGAGGAATTTTTCAAGGGGATTCCTTGAGTCCTCTCTGGTTCTGCCTAGCCCTGACCCATTATCCAACATGTTAAACAACATGCAATATGGCTACAATATCAGACATGAAAAAAACAACACAGTTTACGCTGTCACATCTCATGTACATGGACAACATAAAGCTTTATGCATCCACATAAAAACAACTTCATCAACTCCTACAAATCACACATTCATACATCAAGGACATACAAATGGAGTTTGGCCTAGATACGAGGGTCGTTCAATAAGTCCTTAGAAAAAGATAGAAAAACAAATTATTTTAGGTAGATTTTTTTTTTTTTTTTCAACATAATCTCCTTTAAGCTCTATACACTTTTCCAAGCATTTCTCCAACTTTTTTAAGCCATCTAAAAAGTAAGATTTCGGAAGGTCCTCAAAATAGGCATTTGTTTGGACAATGACCATTTCGTTTGACGTGAATCGTTGTCCACCAAGCCATATTTTTAAGTTTGGAAATAAAAAAAAAGTCACTGGGGGCCGAATACGGTGGATGTGGTAATAATTCAAACTTTAATTCCGTGATTTTGGCCATCGAAACTGCACAGGTGTGCACCCGTGCATTGTCTTGATGGAAGAGGATCTTTTTCTTTTTCAAATGAAGACGTTTTTCCTTGATTTCTTCGCTCAACCGGTGCAATAATGATGCATAATACTCTCCAGTTATTGTTTTTCCTTTTTCCAAGTAATCGGTGTAGATGATTCCACGTGTATCCCAAAAAACCGTGGCCATCACCTTCCCGGCCAATTTCACTGTCTTCGCCTTCTTTGGAGCCCTTTCGCCTTCAAAAACCCACTGTTTTGACTGTTCTTTGGTCTCTGGAGTATCATAGTGTATCCATGTTTCGTCCACAGTTATGTATCGATGCAGAAACTCGTCAGGATTGCGACGAAAAAGTGCCAAAATTGCCTCAGAGTCGACCACACGATTACGTTTATTCTCCATTGAGAGCAAACGCGGCACCCATCTTGCCGAGATTTTTTTCACACCCAATTTTTCGTGCAAAATTGAAAACACTGTACCTTGTGACATGCCTGTGGCCTCAACTATTTCACGCACTTTGATTCGTCGATCACTCAAAACCATATCGTGGATTTTGTCAATCATTTCGGGAGTAGTCACTTCCACTGGACATCCAGAACGATGTTCATCTTTTGTGGATGTACGACCATGTTTGAACTCATTTACCCAATTGTAAACAGTTGCAAACACAGGAGCAGATGTGCCATGAACTTCGTCCAACTCAGCTTTGATCTATTTTGGTGTTAAGCCTTTTAAATATAAATGTTTAATCACCGCTCGAAACTCACTTTTTTCCATTTTTCTAAATAAACAAAAGTTTCTTGCTTCAATTGACAATAAAAATTAAACCATATGATGGATATGACTGAGATTTTCACAACTGTCTAGTGAGATATCATGCTTACAAAAAACACGCCATTTTTGAGGCTACGAGCGCCATCTATTAGATTTTCTAAGGACTTATTGAACGACCCTCATAAATGCAAAACACTTCATATAAAAAAAGGAATCCTGAAGAAAGAAGAGTTTGCACTTGGAAATGGAGATGTTATTGAATCCATAAAAGAGGGCGAGTTCTACAAGTATTTAGGATTCCAACAGGCCAAACTAACAGAACATACACAAATAAAGCAAAGATTAATTAAAGAATACCAAATTAGGTTAAATGGTATTCTCAGAACACAAGCAATAAAGCAATAAGCACATATGTCATCCCAGTACTCACATACTCTTTTGAAGTTATATATTAGACTCACACTGATCTTGAGCAGCTCTAAAGGAAAACAAAAACAACACTTACTAAGCATAAACATCATCCTAAATTCGCTACAGAAAGATTAACCATTCCACGTAAAGATGATGGATGTGGCCTGATTGACATAGTTAACCTTCACTACAAACAAATACAGTCACTGCGAGAGTTTTTCTACAAAAATCAAGAAATTTCACAGTTACATAAAGCAGTAACTATACCACACTCAAATAATACACCATTAAATTTACACTCACAACATATAAAAAGCATAGACACCATCAAGCAATTGTGGGCTCGAAAGACACTCCATTACAAACATCCCTAAGACTTGGCCCAGGATTTTGTTGACAAAACTGCATCAAACAGCTGGTTAGATCGGGGATGCCTCTTTGGGGAGGCAGAAGGGTTTATGATGGCCATATCGCAGGGGTGTCAAACTGACAGTCCCTGATGTGATTTTTCACATCAGGGACTGTCAGTTTGACACCCCTGGCCTGTGGCCACAATGCTCTGAAATTAAATAAAACAGCATATAGATCAAGATTAACTGATAAACATCTATCTTCTATAGTGAAGATTGTTCTCAGTCTTTGAATCCATATTGGAAAACTAGGAGGAGGAAAATAGCAATGGCAAGTTTCCGGTGAAAACAATTAATTTTAGTTTTATAAATATGTACAGTACATTAAATAAAATAATTGTTTAAATAAAAGCAATACTATAGCAATTGTATATTGTTGAGTTGAATTCACTGAACTACATAATGTGTTTTAATTGCCCTACCTATATTCCCGCATTCTCACTTTAAATTATAGTTTTAAGAAAATTTGTAAATGTGATATGGCCCGCGTGAAGCTTACCAGTCGCATTAATGGCTTGTTATTTAAATGAATTTGACACATCTGCCATACAGGGTCAGGCCATAAATACTAAAAACTACAGAAAACACATACTCAAAGATACACTCACAAATGACACATGCAGAAAATGTCACGTCATGCCAGAAACTATGCAATGCATCACTTCTGGTCTTGCAACCAGAAGTGATGCATTTGAAAACCCAACCCCTGCTGGGTTTTTCTTCAGGTAAAGAATCGTTTACCTTTGTAAGTCAGTAATCAGACAATTGGAGAATACAATACTTCCGAATTTTCTCCAAAACATCATAATTTACAAACGCTACATTGATGACATCATCATTCTCTGGAGGGACTCTCCGAACATTACCCAGTTTTTGGGTCAAATGAACAACAACCCTATGGTCTTACCCTGGAGGTTGAGCAGCACAGCAACTCATCGGTGCATTTTCTGGATTTGAATATTGACTTTGGAGGACTGATCATACACATTTCTGTGTACCACAAACCATCAGATCATCCAGCATATATCCCAGCAGACTCTTGTGATCCTGTCCAACACAAGATGGTGGCGTTTAGGACCACTCATACTCTTCTACTGAAGGGGCTTTAGAACAGGAACTGCAATATCTATGCGAAGTGGCCAAACACCATGGCTACCACAACATCATACAAAAAATGTCGCAATGGTTCGGAGGAATGATGGCTTCTTCTAAAAGAGTTAATTCAATAAATGGCAACCAGAAAGAGGATAAACAGAGGGTGTTGATTACCTACAACCCAGTATTGAAATCATTATATAGTAGAATTGCACGGCAGAGGAGTGTCTCCCTAGTCTACAGAAAATGCCCATCTATATTTGATATTCTTCGTGATGGAAAGGACAAGTCTAAGAAGGAAAGACTGTCAGGGGTATATAGAGTACCACTTGGGACCATTGTTTTGGCTAGGACTTATTATGCATAGGCTCAACGAAATGTACCATTGGAATCAGGTTGAAAGAACACATGCATGACATTCAACATAATAAATTTTCCACTTCCTTATTCACTTATGCGTCTGATCCAGAGATATTAGCAGACTTTTCAAATGCTAAGTTAATTATTATCTCCTCATATTTAGACCGTCTCAAATGGTTGGAGCAGATAGATATATATAGGGCATACAGCACTTTGTCACCCATTAATTCCAGAGATGAGATCTCTCTTTCTTTGGCATGGCAGGCCCTAATACAGCAGGGGATTAAGTGAATTGTAAACCTAAAATAAAGAGGTAGTCAATGTTTATGTAATATGTTTTTATCTTTAACAACAAAGATCTTCGAAAAATCTATAAAAAAGGGAAAATATTTAAATAACTCTCGATATGATGTAGAAGCTTTGACGTTCGGAGCTATTGATCATGTGATTCTGTTCTCTCTTTCTGATTTAAAAATCGTTCCAAACGAATGTTTTTTCATATTTAATATTGTTTCAAACAATTCTTTACCTGAAGAAGGACCCAGGAGGGGTCTGAAATGTTTGTAGTGTTAAATTTTAATTTGCATCGGTTAAAGGTTTATGAGGTATGTGTTGTTTAGTTAACTCCGGTGTGCAGTTGTTCGTTATTATTAAATTATTAGACATCCAGGAACCATACTACAAATACGTTTCACAGACAGTATTGGAAAACAACATGCACAAAATGTACTATGACAGAGCCACAATAGCAGATAAAACAATTTACTACAGAAATAGATAAATAAATAAAACTCACGCCAAAATTGTATAGCTTCTTGATAACAAGCACTGAGTTCAGCGTTAACACAATTTTCTTATCTCGCAAGTACTTTCGATGAGTATTATATCATTGTCCTCAGGCGAAAAAGAACAAATTTGAAAAACACTCTGCACATTCTATTTTTTTCAAATTTGTTCTTTTTCGTCTGAGGTCGACAATATAATACTCATTGAAAGTACTTGCGAGATAAGAAAATTGTGTTAACACTGAACTCAGTGCTTGTTATCAAAAAACTATAATTTACTACAACAGACCAGACATCACACTCATTGACAAACACAATAAAATCACATACATTATAGACATATGCATTCCAAACACTCACAATATACAATACACATTCACTGAAAAAATTAGCAAGTACACAGAACTTGCCTAGGAAATAAGGCATTTGTGGAGGATGGATAGGGTGATTATTGTACCTGTTGTTTTCTCCTCTACAGGTCTTAAAAGCCTGGGACTATTACAATTGAATAGAAAAACATCACACTACAGAAGGCCACTATATTGAATACATGTCATATTGTTAGGAAATTTCTGAATACAGACAATTTATTTATTTTTTGTCTTGTTTTGGTTGCTATGCCTTGACTCTGGTCAGACATAGTACACAGCAACTGGTGTCAACCAAGTATAGCTCACTTAACCCAACATAATAATTTTTGTAAAATATTTAACTTATTTTTTTTTATTCAAAGTTTTCAGCTAAACTAATAATATAAATGAATGACTTTTCAATTAATTTCATAATTTGTCATAAAATTTATAAAACTTTATTTTATAAATGAAAATGTGTTATAAATTGCTTACAGTAAAATTGAACTTTATTATTTTTGAAGTAATGTATATTCATTTATTGATTTCTTTACTAATTTTCTTTTAAATAATTTGTTTATTTTTTGAAAAGATTTAATGAAAACAAGAATTGAAAATGAAAAACGTCTCTTGCTTGAAGAATTCAATGCTGAAAGAGCATCATATCAAAAATTATTAAAAGAAAATGCAAGATTGGAACAGCGCTTTGAGAATTTACAAAACGAATTGTTGCGTGTTAAAGGCAGTAATGTAGGACATAATCGTACTCCTTCAAACCTTAGTTTAATTAGCATCAGAAGTGATACTACTGAAATTGTTCGTGATGACATCTCTGACATTCCTGATGAGGTATTGTTAAGCAATATTTTTTTATTATAATTGAATAAATAATAGAACTTAATAAATTCATAATACTATTTAGTAGCTTTCATTTTCCTTTTTAATGTTTTCTTAATAGAGTAGAATCTGCTCACTGTAATCATTTTGATACTTTCCCATACTTATAAAAATAATCAAATGTTAACATTAAGCAATGGGGTAAGTAAATAAAGTAATAATTAGGGAAATTTTAGATTTATTGACTTTGACATTGAAAGGACATGTCAAGCAATTCAAAAATGTATAACTTACAGATTTATTTATTCTAATTATTGTTATTATTAGCTAATAGTAATTCATCAATATTTTTTATTTGATGGTTTTTACAGTTCCCTCTCTGCAAATAGCTAGCACATAATGCCAACAATGTAAACTACTGTACTGCAAACAGTTAACATTTAAATTGCTGATTAAGAGTGATAATAGTTGGGCATTTTCAGTTACAAGTTGAGACAAATCATACAAAAAAGACAAGTTTTTGTCTATTTACCTGAAAATAATAACTATCACTGAACTGTGATTAAAATAAGCAGTTTTATAAGCATATTTTAACTTTGATGATAATGATATCTGCTTTATTGGAGCTCACTTACATTGAATAATAGTTTTTCTAGTCTTTTTAGACAATCATGACCATCATCAGTACACTTTTATATCTCTTGACAATATGCTTGATTGTCTGAAAATAGTAAAGAAACTTATTCAATGTGAGAGAGCTCAAATAAAGCAGATTTTTTTTGTTGTTATTTTAAAAAATTAGAGTCATGTTCATTATTTTAATTTATGTTTGGGATGTAAAAATTTTGATAACATTAAATAACTGATACCAGTATCCGTGATTACAGTAAATGGATTCTGCTTTATAACAATTTTATTTTTGTTTTCTGTTTTTTATATTTTTATTAATATTAAAGCATTTTCTCATGTTTGCTCACTATTTACTGTATTCCCTTTTCCAAATTCCTAATGATTGTTTAATAATTAGTTTTTATTTTAAATTATTAATAAATGTGTAATTCAAATTTTATTAAAAAGTTTTATAATAATTATAGATTTGTTTTGTAGTGAAATAAGAGGTATATTAGTTATTAAACAGTTAATCAATCAAAAAATAACTACTAGAACAAATATTACTAAGAAAAAAACTATAATAATAAAACTTGTTAACTTTTCAGTTTGTTTTCTTACTAATTTTTTCAAGTATTTCATATAGAAATGGGACAAAAATGCATCATTAAAATATTTTGTATTTAAATTTCAAATCATTTGAATCACTTGAATAAAGTTTTATCATATTGTTTAATTTTTCAGTAGTGGTGTTGCATGGCCTCTGCTTCAAAATTTCCATTGGCTTCCATATGAGGATTAAGATTTTGCAACGTGTAGTTTGATATAGTATAGCCCAGGCATGGCCAACATATGGCCCGTGGGCCAGATCTGGCCCATGTAATGAATTTGTGGCCCACGATCATTTTTTTAATCATATTAGCTACTGAATTGATCATATTAGCTACTGAAGTCCAAGTAGCTCGATGAGAAATTCTGGCGCCTAAAAAAAAAAAAGGGTCAACAACTCACTGTGCATGTAGAGTTAACCATTCATTACAAATCTCTTAAATACAGTGTAGAATGTTGATAAAGCATGATAATGTGAGAAATGTATCTGTAATCTCTATCTACAATTTAATCTCTATGGGGTGACACCACAATGAGATCTAGTACCACCCCAAAATCTTCCTAGGGCAACCTCTGGTTTGGCCTGTGAAAAAAGTTTTTTTCCAATTCGGCCCAGGGGCAAAAACTGTTGGCCACCAATGGTATGATTCCATTCCAATCTAAAATAAATTTAATCATCAGTCTTGTCAATTCCAAATTTCTGTTTTCATATAAGATCAAACCTGATAAATGTTATTAATGGTTTGTTAAACATGTTAAATAAGATGGAAACTTAACTGCCTACCTTTAGTCCAAATTGCCCAGTAACTTAATAATTAATTAGCTGTATTGTAGCCTGATAAGAATACAGATGTATCATTTGATTCTGTTTTTTGAAATATCATTTATGTCCATTTGCTTGATTCCAAATTGTTTTGGCAGTTGTGCTTAGGGTTGGGCATAATACTAAAGTATTTTAAATACAAATAGTAAATACTGAAGTTCAGTATGTGCAAAATAAAATATTAAATACTTCACCAAATATTAAATATCCAGTTTAAGTCAGAGTATTTGAAAATACTAAGTACCACAAGTATTGTTCTTGAAAATTCAAATTTTAAATTCTTTTAGTGTAGAAATACAGTGGAACCTCTAAATTCGTAATATTCCATATTCATCACATCTTGATGACTTCCCTCCATATTCATCAGTATTTTCTGAATTTGTAATCATTCCCAACACCAGCAGTTGCGCGACAATTGCACATCTGCATCAATCAGTTAGCTGTGTTAGCTTATTGTTGCCAATTAAGCTAATTTTTTGCTAGATTTAGTGGATTTATGAACAATCTAGCTATGTAAATTACCTAAATTATAGTGGCCTAGCTATTTTTATAATGCTATCTAGATATAAAAAATTAAACAATTTTAATGTAAACAATATGATTTGAATATTTTTATTAAAATGTCTAGCTATAAATTTGAATTTTGAGTTGGTAACACTATGTCAACTATCTGTAGTTAATCAGTCTGCTTTGTGTGATCATTATGTGTATTCTTGGTTTCTTGTGTGGATTATTTTCAAAAACTCAAGTTCCAATGGCTCTAACAAAGTGCACTGAAGAAAAACAGCAAAAAAGGAAAGCTGTTAGAACAACAATAGAGATTTTTAAAAAATTATTGCTAAGTCTGAAAATGACAAAGTAGAGAGGTTGTGGCTGAAGTTTTCATCTCTAAAACGTGAATGTCAAACATTGAGCATTGCCATTTTGTAAGTCTAGAAGTTTGACAACAGCATTTGGAACATCATTGGAATAATGCTCAACATTCCAAATGCCATTATCAAACTTATATGTTCACATTTTAGAGATGAAAATTTTGGCTGCAACCTCTCTAGTGTTTTCAACTTAGCCAAAGAATTTAATATGCCAAGATTATAATTGGAATTACCTAATGTTTTAATTGATGGTATGTCTTCTTCCAAACAATAATAACCTTACTCTTCTTCCCCTTCTATTACTATACATATTTATTTAGTACAATAAAGATAAAAAGTTTTACAAACAACAAAATTTTTATTCTTGTATCTTTTTTTTAGGATGGGAACAGATTAATTGAATATCAGTTATTTATTACGAGAAAAATTGTTTCTATATTTGTAATTTTCCATATTTGTTAGAGCCTTAAGAACAGATTAATGACAAATATAGAGGTTCCACTGTACATAAAAATATGTCATTATAAAAACTAAAGTACTTTAAGGTCAGTTTTGGAATGCTTAAATATATACAAAATTCAAAGAAAAGTTCATACATTTCCTATAACTTTAAATCACCTGTCATAGTGTCACAAAAGTAATTGGCACCTATAAGAAATTGATCATATTCAAACATGATTTTAGCATCCTAGGGCAAAATACAGAAGTAAAGAAAACTAACTCAGAAACTAACAGAGCTAGGCAAAAAAAAAGTCTAATTATGAAATGGAAGCAAATTATCTATTTAATACAAAATGATACATGGTTCTAATATGTGATCCATGAAGCTTTTGGCAATGAAATTTTATTTTCCTGTTTTCTGTCTCATATCATTATGCAACCTTGATTAAGCTGACAGTCATGATAAAGAACATTCAAATTAAACTTGATTACTGAAAAGATGAGAATAAACTACAGTATGTTACTAGTTTGCATATCATTACAATATAATAATTTAGTATTTAGTGTACTGGTGGTTATGGAATATTATATATTTGTATTCAGTGGGCTTAAAGCCTGCAATTCCATAAGAAATGTGTGTAGCCTGCCAGAAACCTATGACATTTCCTTGTGCCCCTCATCCAGAAAAGGTTGCACATTGTTAGTTTATTTGTGATCTTTTATTATATGTACAGTACATTCAAAGTTATTAAAGTTTAAAATTGCATGTGATCTTCATAAACACTCTATATAAAGGAATATAATCTATAAACATACTGATACCATTTTAGAATGAAAATAGTATTGGGTTGTTCGGTAAGTAAGTTCGTTTTTTTCTGTGGAAAAAAAAACAATATTTTTATAATNTTTTTTGTTTTAAAACAGTAATTTTATTGAAAATTATAATTTAAATACAGTTGATTCTGTTTAATTGGGCCACTTGTTAATTGAGACAGCTGCCTCTTTGGTACTTATAGTAGAGAGAATTTCTATGTTTAGATATCATTTTTATAGAGATGGTTTTCTATTTTTCATAAAGAATTCTTGTTTTTTGTTTTAAAACAGTAATTTTATTGAAAATTATAATTTAAATACAGTTGATTCTGTTTAATTGGGCCACTTGTTAATTGAGACAGCTGCCTCTTTGGGCCAAGTCTCAAAGAACAGAAACCAAACTAATAAAATAATACATAATTTAAATGCTTAATTAGGACAGTAGCAGAAAAGAAATTTAGCAATTTTTTATATATTTTTCGAAAATACATTAACACTACATATACGAATATTGTGTAGGGCCTAACAGTTGGCTGAGACAAAGCAATTTTGTCTTTTGCTTGGGCAGTTTTGTTTTTCCAGAAGGGGTCAGCATAGTGGGATGTATCACACCAGGATCTCATCTGAGGCAGACCTGAATGCTGACTACTGACCCTTCTTCAGATTGGACTGTTATTGGGCCAGATGATTCCCTTAAAAGCGAAGGGATGAAGACCTCTGACAATTTTTTGATGTCTCTTGACCAAGTTGAAAGACAGCTATTGTTCCCTTGGAAGGTGTTGTGTGCATGATTATGTCTAGACTCAGACAGTAGCCATCCAATAGTTGGGACCAGCATTCGTTGCTGGCGGATTCTATGGACATTCCCGCCAAAGTAACGATGTGACCCATCTCCAAGTAAAGGAAACTACGCTCAAAGAAAGGCTGTAAGGTAACTTTTGAATGAACCCAAACACATTCTAACTAAAAAAGGAGAAAGGAAAGATTGTTCAATCAGGAACGTATCAGTCAACCCTTATGTAGTACTTCATTACTAATACTTGGCAACACTAGTATGATATGAATCAGTTATCTGTTGTCATGAGTCTGGCAAATTTATAGTACAAATATTTTCTGTATTTTGGTTTAATAAAGCATTAAAATAGGTACCTACTTATTTATTTACCTACGTATTACATATTTTATTTTAAAATTTATTATTAGTTTATTTAATGGGGGCAACTGCTTAATTGGACCAAAATGGATTAGTTCCAATGTGTCCCAATTAAGCGGAATCGACTGCACATTTAAAATTTTTTTAACTTATATATAATAAATTAAGTTTTAAAAATCACTCTTTTATTTTTTTAGATAATAAAAAATTTGAATATTGATAATAAAAGATTAAAAGAGGATCTAAATAGAATGAATGAATCTATTAAAGCTAATGAAAAAGGTGCAGATGGTAAGTATTCAAAAATCTAGTTACATTTTATTGGATTTATTCTAGTGTAAGTCCTATATAGCAAAAAATCTTGTTTTTTTTTGAATGTATAATAATATATAACAACAGATAAATTTTATGGAATAAGGAAGAAATTATAATGGCATTTATTCCATATAAATTTTATTAGTTAATTTAATTAAAATAATTTGATTTAAAAAATATTTATATTTTCAATTCCATTAAAATATTTTATTTAATAGTGTTTGTAAATCATTTATATTTGTATCTATATTTAATTTCAATAAAAACTTTTAATATTACTATTCCTGCTCTTAAATAAATTAGAAAAAAATAAAACTGAATTTTTGGTTGATAAACTAGTAGAAAGATATTTTTATTAATTTATATTTTCTTAACAAGACAGTATTGAGTATATTAAATTAAGAGTAAAATATGAACCAATTTTCATAAGTACTTTTGCTTTATATTATTGAAATTGATTATATTTTATTTTCAATTTAAATAATGTCAGTACTGTCTTGTTAGAAAGTTAATTTTTTGATAAATAAAGCATAAATTCTGACTTTGATTTCAATATTTTTATGTGCATAAATTGAATGTAATTATTTTTTTATATGTGATTAAATGATAACATTAAAAATTTATATTTTAAATATATATTTTTTTATTAAATTTCAAAAATTTGTAATAATTTTTTAACTTTCATATGATAAATGAATTTTTACATCACACAACAGAAGGCCATTATATTGAATACATGTCATATTGTTAGGAAATTCCTGAATACAGACACACACACTGACACACTTACTTAATTTTTGTCTTGTTTTAGTTACTATGCCTTGACTCTGGTCTGACATAGTACACAGCCACTGGTATCAACTGAGTACTAAACCCAACATAATAATAGTAATCTGGTACAAAAAGTTTACATCACTGCACCAGGAACTAGCTAAACATCTAACACACATCATCATCAATCCACAAGACATGCCAAAATTTCTTATTCAGGACATCACCTACATGAAACTTAAAAACAACAAAACCACAGATCCCACATAATACAGACCAATTACATGTCTTCCAACACTCTACAAATTATTGACATCCTGTATCATAAACAAAATATACAAACATGTTGAAGAACACGACATTCTTACGGAACAATGAAAAGATTGCCGTAGAAATCACGGGATGCAAAGAACAGTTACTCATAGATTCAGTCATTCTAC
>NW_019386192.1:66631-69671 GCF_000671375.1 Centruroides sculpturatus | reverse complement strand
TTCTTGTAGATTCTTTTTTCCATGGAAAAAAAAACAATATTTTTATAATAAATAAATATTTTATTGAATTATATATCAACAATTTTGGTCAAATACCTGTTGTCGTCGTTTCTGGTAGTAGCATGATTTCACATTCATAAAAGTTTTGATTGTTGATTACAAAAAACTGATCCAAGTGATTTTTGACATTGTCATTTCAAGTAGATGTCTTACAATTAAAAAAAATTTGTATAGACCAGAACAAGTAATAATCTGAGTGTGCTTGATCTGGCAAATATGGTTGATGTGATAGTACATCCCATCTAAGTTATAACAGTTTCTGATGAGTTACCAAACTTGTGTGAAATTTGACATTATCGTGGTAAAACACTAAACCTGTTTTGTTGATCAATTCTGGCTGCATTTTCTGTTTAATGATATTACTTAATTTGTTTACTCGATGGCAGTACACTTTCGAATCAACTGTTAAATTGTCTGGTAAAAGCTTCAAAAAAAATTTCCTTAAAATCCCACCAAAGATAGCATCTTTCCTTAAAAACATGTGGAACTTGTATATCAAGCTTTGAAACAACACCAATTTGTTTCAAGTAATCATAAACGATTCAATTTGACAAATTTAATCTCTTAGTGATTTCACGTGTTGTTATTCTGCAGTTTGCTTCAATCAGTACCTTTATTTTGTTTTCATTGGCTTCAACTGGCCATCCAGAATGTGGTGCATCTTCAATATTGAAATTGCCAGAACAAAATTTTGTAAACCAGTTTTGGCACTGTCGTTCTGTCAATACATTTTCTCCATACACGTCACAATTTTTTCTTGCTTGAACAGCATTTTGATTTGTTGGTAATAAAAGAGCAAAATATGCCGAAAATGCTGCTTTCGATCTTCTATATTTGATGGGACACAAAAAATAAACAATTGCACAAAATCAAACAAAATTTTTTACAAATAAACCTTAAAATGCTAGCTGTCAAAATATATAATGATAATACGGTTTAGAATGAAAATGGCGGGAAAAATATGACTAATCCGTCTAGTGGTAAAAAAAATGAATTTACTTTCCGAGCAGTCAAATAATATTGAAATACTGACAAAAAGTATGATATTAAATAATATCAAATATTTAGTTCATTTCTTTTTAATAACTGCTTTTATATCATTTACTTTTGAAGAAAAATAAATATATATTATTAGCTAGTTTGAAGAAAAATAAATTAATAAATAAAATGAATAATGTAATCTTATTATTTTCTATGAATTTTTGATAATTTTAATTATCACTTTAGCACATTGTAGTACAACATAAATTAAACATTAATACTAATGACATTGCTTTGATAAATATCAAAGCAATGTCTGATGAGTTACCAAGTTTGGTAACTCATCAGAAACTGTTATAACTTAGATGGGATGTACTATCACATCAACCATATTTGCCAGATCAAGCACACTCAGATTATTACTTGTTCTGGTCTATACAAATTTTTTTTAATTGTAAGACATCTACTTGAAATGACAATGTCAAAAATCACTTGGATCAGTTTTTTGTAATCAACAATCAAAACTTTTATGAATGTGAAATCATGCTACTACCAGAAACGATGACAACAGGTATTTGACCAAAATGGTTGATATATAATTCAATAAAATATTTATTTATTTAATTTAGATGTTAAAATTCTGTATATTTATGCAATTACACTAAATTTTCATTTATAATTATTTTAATTTCATTGTATTTGATATAGAGTCATTGTTTATTAAAAAAATCATTTACATTAATAATATTTTTATTATATCTTTTAGTAATTTACAATTATAAATAAATAATTCTAATTTTATGTTAGGACATTGGATATGGTTCTGTTAGAAGTAAAGAAACAAATTCAAATTACATTAAATTGGATGATATTAAATGGGAACAAATAGTCTCAAATAAAGAAAACATTCTTGATAATGATGAAAAAAAGGTAAAGACTTGATTTTCTTTATTATTTATATTTATTAATGTAAATTTAGAATTAAAACACTTATATTTTGCCATAAAATTAATTAAGATTTTTCATTATAGAGTTATAATGAAATAAGGAAAGAACCAGAAGATATTTCTCTTATATTAAAACTACAGCAAAAATTAAAATCAGTAGAAGCAGAAAAATCCCGGTTAGAGAAAAAACTTGAAAGACTAGAAGCAAAAGAAGAGGAATCTCCAAAAGATCAAGGTTTCATAACAGATGTGATTCGTGTTAGTTTAATTTTATTTTTTTACACTGATTTTCTTATTAATATTTTTATCTTTTATTATTTCATTTGTAAGTTTGCACATACAATATATTTCTGTTTGAAAAGATTGTACAACACTTTACATAATTGAAAATCATGAAAAATATTCTTTAATCCACAAGTTTCCAGAATTTTTGTATTCTTGAATTCTGCCACAGAAGGGTATATGCCTTGGCAGCCATTAAGATACTTCTAGTTGTTTGTCTGCAATTTTTAGTTTTTCATTGGTGACATGCCTTATAAAACTAATTCAGGTAGATATTGTGCAGTGGTTGGCTGCCATAATAACCAGGGAGTTCTTTATAAGTGGTTTAAAGCTGTATGTGATGTACACGAAAACATGATGCATCAAGATTATCCATGTATTCAACTGTTCCAATTACATTCATTTCCACATCATGATAATTTAAGAAAAGAATGTGTAACCAGCCATGCACGTACTGTATATCCAGCTAGATAAATAACTTTGCCATCATTAGGCACACAAGTTCATACAGAATGATTACTTGCAGATAGGATTTGTGATTGCTCCACATTTGTCTTAAGGACACAAGTGTTTTGTGACAATTTATTAATTAATTAAAATTTTTCCTACTTTACCACTTGAACAATAAATATGAGAGTCAAGACTCCTATAATTAATTAAGCATTTCTTTATGATCATAGGCTTTACTTTTAATAAGATATTCAAATATACAGTAGAGCGTCGATTTTCCGAATGTTGGGGACTGGGGTTGTCCGGATAACTGATTTACG
>NW_019386192.1:28106-56965 GCF_000671375.1 Centruroides sculpturatus | reverse complement strand
AAAAATATAAAAACAATAAAAAATTATACTTCAGATGTTAATTTAGTATCAAAAACGTAAAATATTTGAGTAGCCCAAGACATAGCCAAAGATTGAAGCGCCACAGCACTGGCGAAAATTTAAATTTGCCGACTGAAATTCTTTCGGATGATTGACTTTCGGAAAATCAACGCTCTACTGTAACTGGATATTCCAAAGGTGACATTCTCTCATGTCATTATTCCATGATTTTATAGTACTAATTGATGAAAATAAATTAGAAATACAGGTTGGTAGAAGAAACTATGCAAAAGTTTTGCATTAGACTTAATAATATGATGTTCTGTGAATATTTTGGACTACTTTATGATTTAAAAAGTGATATAAATATTTCCTGTTAGATAATAACAGTGAAATATTAGTAAAATTACAGAAGCCAATTTTGCCAATTATTTTCTAGAAACAAAAAAATAAAAAAATAGGAATTAGGTTTTCTTAATTTTACTTAAAATTTTTGTTAGTTTTAAAAGATGTTTCCTCACAAAGCATGTAGTACACTTTTCTCTTTATATTAGAAAAAATTTAAACTTGTGTAAAAACAATTGAAAATACTCTTTTTATAATTTAAAATATAAAAGCACTTACAATTGCTAACAAAGTGGTTATTATGAATGAATTTTGTACTATTCATTTCAAAATCAATTATACAGTCAACTCCCCTATAACATGGTAGATACTTTATAAATCAATTTTGTACTAGTCCTTGCCAATCACAGCCCAACACATGTGAAGTTTATGGACTACAGCTATTTGAAAGATTTTCTTCCATAAAATTAAGTGATTCTAGACTAATTCGACTCAACATTTCCAAAATATGTATAATTTTTTTGGGAATAATCCGTATAAACTATGCTATAAACAAAAAATTGTAGGATTACTTACCGAGTGTGCACCGTTCGACATCGCCATTGCTTAAGCTTGTTTTCGTCACGGAGCAGCACACCAAATGGCGGGCGATTTCTGATAAGTTATTTTTCTGTGAAAACTTCATTGGACTTTGGAGACATCATTAATATAAATAATTTTTATGGCCGTTGAATAAGAAATGTTTCTTTCACAAGAAATGTATAAAATTAGACTCTATTAGTGCTGTATTAGACTTACGGTATCTAATTTACATACTGTACAGACGATGGTAAACTCAACTTACTCGCCTAAACTCTCCGTAGCATGGCACTGGATGGCGGAAAGTATATCAGCTGCCCATCCACTATTGGTCCAGATTCGACNATATATAATTATATATACAGTACCTAATTTATATATAATTAATATATAATTATATGTACAGTACCTGATTTATATATAATACTGTACAGACGATAGTAAACTCAATTTACCTGCCTAAATTCTTTGTAGTGTGGTGCTGGACGGCGGAAAGTAGTTCGGCTGCCTGATGACGTTTTACAGAATTATAGGAGTTTTTTTTACCATCGCAATTTTTTCGCTGTCTTATAGGAATCGTAATTATAGGAACCCGTGTTATAGGGGGGTTCTACTGTATTCTCAATTCTATTGTTCTGCAGTTTAGTAGTTCTTACAGTATTTTAATGGCAGTGTGACAGTAGTGCTACAGTATGGAAAATACATGAACCTTCTCTGGAAACTTGTGGATACTGACTAAAAATACATCTTACAAATAGATGATGTGGCACTTTAAAACAACTTTTTTCTGAACAAAAAATCTTTAAATTAAAAGCATTTTTAAATGTTAAAATAAAATACAATTTTTTTTATATTAAAAGTTAATTTCTAAACAAATAAAAGCCAGTCAAAAATAAATTTTCATTTATTTTTTTAATTGTCAGTTTTTATTTTTTTGTAAATAATATTGGCATTTTTTCCTAGATTTATTAATTTTTTAAAACTTTTTAGAAGTGTATGTATTGCCACCCTTCTAGTCAGTAATTTAGTAACTGTACAAGGATTGATCAAATGAAATCCATTCAAGTAAATTTATTAAAACAAATGAAACAGTATATTCATTGATATGGTATAATTAAACAAAGCAATATATGAGGAAGCCAGATTTCACTTTTGTTTGTTAAAAAAAAGTTACTGTAGGCATTTAGATATGCATCCCACTGCTTGGGGAGATGATGGATACATCTGTGAAGAATGGTGTTGGTTGGTCCTTGAATCATTGGATGACTTCTTCCTTGACTTTCATATCAGATAAAGTGTTGTCCCTTAAGAGTGTTTTTTAATAGTTCGAACAAATGAAAGTCATATGATGATAAATCGGGGCCATAAGATGGATAGTGCAGAACTTCTCAACATTTTCATGCTAAACCATTTGCACAGCGTTCGCAACATGCAGTCGAGCATTGTAATGCAACAAAATCATATCATGTGATAGCATGTCTGGTTGCTCATTCTTTGACTTTATGCAGCTTGTCCAATGTTGTATTGTAGCAGTTGGCATTGATGCTCATGTGAAGGTCTTTAAAGTCCACCAGCAAAGGCCCTGCAATGTCAAAAAATGCAGTCTTCATGACCTTACGAATGTGAGATCCGACCTCAGAGTAAGGCCAAAATTTTTCATTTTTCCCCTAAATTTTCGACGTATGTGAAATAAATTTGTCGCTTCCTCGTTAAAATAACATTGTTGGAAAAAAGAATCAAATATCGATAGAAACTTATAACTTTCATCGTTAATATAAACATTCAACCCTCGAACAATGACATTCTTCTGCTGCAAGACAAAAAGTTTATTGTTGAAGTCCGAATTCGTCATTTTGTTTTGGTCCTGGGAACAACTTTAACCTCCACACCTGCAGGACCAACTCTACCTCTCACAATAGGGGATCACATGACTAATTCCCCAGCCCGAAGCTATAAAAGCAACTTCTTTCCCCCTTTTCAGGGGAGTCTCTCATCTACGGCTGGTCAAAAAGGATTAAGTCTCGGAGGATTTTAACTTTGTGCGTCAATCGGAAGAATAAGAGCATAAACCTAACATCTACGTTAAAATATACTAGAGGTATGGAGCATTAAATCTAAACTCTCTCTTCACAAGTTAGGAGCTAGCGAACTAAATTCATTTTTCCAGACATTAGATTTTGTAATCGTTTTTTTTTTTTTGTTAATCTAATAAATCGTTGTTTCCATTGTTAAATGGTGTCATTTACTCGCATATCACCTATGCCTCGTCGACGACCCCTCTCACTTCCTCTACGTGACCTAACAAAAAGAATCCCGACCCTTCGGGACCGCATTCGAAATTTAGCCATCTTGACAAGTGAGTAGGTTTAACGACCTGTAGCCGAAAAGGGAGAGTCGACGGTACCCGACCTCCCTTGCGGTTCACACAAGCATAAGCCTGTGACTTGAATTTTTTGTGTGTTGGTGAGCCAAAGTGTTTCCATTGAATGTTTGCTTATTTTTGGCTCAAAGTGGTGTCATCATGTTTTCACTTTGAACAGATTCTGAATAACTTTGGTTATGTTTTCAGTACTCTGCACCAAAAGCAAAACATGCAAGATGACTGAACTTTTTCCTGCTTATTCATTGGTGTATGCTTATCATGCCACGTGTCATCGTGCTTATCATATCATGACATTATTTCCCTCTTCTTGTGCTGGACCACATGACACAGTACAAATGGGTTTTATTTGATCAATCCTTATACTTTATTTTTATTGTATTTTGTAGAATACTGCTATTTATATTAATAGTTATGCTGCTTTCAGTTTTTATAGATTGCCTTTTGAACATTTCCATTTTTTATTAATAACCCTGTTTAAATAATCACTTTTAGTTTTCTAACGTTTTTCTTATAATGAATGCTTTAATGTATATATATATTATTATTATTATGTTGGGTTTTGTGAGTTATACTCGGTTCACACCGGTGGCTGTGTACTATGCCAGACCAAAGTCAAGGCATAGCAACCAAAACAAAACTAAAATTAAATAAGTGTGTCAGTGTGTGTGTCTGTATTCAGGAATTTCCTAACAATGTGGCATGTATTCAATATAGTGGCCTTCTGTAGTGTGATGTATGTATTTCTATTCAATTGTAATGTTCCCAGGCTTTTGTGTAGTGTGTGTGGTATCACACCTGTACAGGAGAGAACAACAGGTACAATAAGCACCCTATCCATCCTCCACAGATGCCTTATTTCCTGGGCGAGTTCTGTGTACTTGCTAATTTTTTCAGTGCATGTGTTTTGTACATTGTGAGTGTTTGGAATGGCTATGTCTATAATGTATGTGATTTTATTGTGTTTGTCAATGAGTGTGATGTCTGGTCTGTTGTGGTAAATTGTTTTATCTGTGATTATGGCTCTGTCGTAGTACATTTTGTGCATGTTGTTTTCCAATACTGTCTGTGGAATATACTTGTAGTATGGTTTGTGAATGCCTACCAATTTGTGTTTGTTTGCAAGCTCTTGGTGTATTATATTTACTACTTGATTATGTCTGTGTAAATAATCTGTCTGTGCCAAGAGCTTGCATCCAGAAGTGATGTGTTGTATAGTTTCTGGCATGATGTGACATTTTCTGCATGTGTCATTTGTGAGTGTTATATCTTTGAGAATGTGTTTTCTGTAGTTTTTAGTATTTATGACTGATCCTGTATGGCAATCATGAATCCTTCTGTCTCCCCAAAGAGGCATCCCCGATCTAACCAGCTGTTTGACGCAGTTTTGTCAGGTCATATGTTTTTTATGACCTGGGCCAGGTCATAAAAATGCCTGCCATGGAGTGCCTTTCGAGCCCACGATTGCTTGATGGTGTCTATACTTTTTGTGTGTTGTGTCATGTCTGTATGTTGTGAGTGTAAGTTTAGTGGTGTGTTATTTGAGTCTGCTAGAGTTACTGCTTTATGTAATTGTGATGTTTCTTGTTTCCTGTAGAAAAACTCTTGCAGTGACTGTATTTGTTTGTAGTGAAGGTTAACTATGTCAATCAGGCCACATCCACCACCTTTACGTGGAAGGGTTAATCTTTCTGTAGCGGATTTAGGATGATGTTGTTTATGCTTAGTAAGCGTTGTTCGTGTTTTCCTTTGGAGTTGCTCAAGATCTGTGTGAGTCCAATGTATAACTCCAAAAGAATATGTGAGTACTGGGATGACATGTGTTTATTGCTTTAACTGTGTGTTTTGCATTTAACTGTGTTTTGAGAATACCATTTAACCTAATTTGGTATTCTTTAATTAATCTTTGCTTTATTTGTGTATGTTCTGTTAGTTTGGCCTGTTGGAATCCTAAATACTTGTAGAACTCTCCCTCTTTTATGGATTCAATAACATCTCCATTTCCAAGTGCAAAATCTTGTTTCTTCGGGATTCCTTTTTTTATGTGAAGTGTTTTGCATTTGTCTAAGCCAAACTCCATTTGTATGTCCTTAATGTATGAGTGTGTGATTTGTAGGAGTTGATGAAGTTGTTTTTGTGTGGATGCATAAAGTTTTATGTCGTCCATGTACATGAGATGTGACAGCGTAAACTGTGTTGTTTTTTCATGTCTGATATTGTAGCCATATTGCTTGTTGTTTAACATGTTGGATAATGGGTTCAGGGCTAGGCAGAACCAGAGAGGACTCAAGGAATCTCCTTGAAAAATTCCTCGCCTAATGAATATTTGGTTTGTTTGTATGAAAGTGTTACTAACCCTGAGATGCAGTGATGTTCTCCAGTGCTGCATAGTGTTTTGGAAGATTATTATTATTATTATCACTTAAAAAAATTTATTTTTAAAATAGTCTGATTTTTTCCCCCCGTCATAAATTTCTATTTGCATCTTAGCTTTATGATTTTATTAGTTTTTCTCATGCTGTTTTGTCTTTTTTACCAATTTCTGTAAACAAATGTTTGATATTCTGAATATTTTAATATTTTCAATTTAAAAGTAAAAAAAATACTACTATATAATTTTTAAATTAGCAAATGAAAATTACTCATATTAAATTAGTATATTCGTAGATAAATTGTTAGCAATATAATACTAAATATAATTTTATCATTTCCACTAATTTTCATTAAATAATTTCATATACCAGAAACATTGGCAGATAATTAAATGCGTAATTTGTAAAGTAAATAAATAAATTTAAATATATAAGTTTATATTTCATAGTATATATAATTTTAAATTTATTAAAACCCTGTAATACAAAATATATGTGTGTGTATTTTACCATTTATGTAATACAGAATTTTTTATTTTTGAAAATTATATTTCAGTTGCAAGAATTGGAAATAGAAAATGCCAAAATGAAGGAAGACTTAAATAATTTAAGAAGATTTCTGACATCAAATGATAATTCAAATCAAACAAGAGAATTATTAGGTTTTTATTTATATATTTATATTATATAAAATATAATAAGCTTAGTTAATTTCTTATTTTAAGTTTAATAAAAATGTAAAATATTACTAGATTGCTTGCTGTTCTCTCAATTAGTTTTATGTTTCTTTGGAACTAGCATAAAGTTGCTACTGAGAACAAATCATACAGGAACACTCCTTTTGATGGAAAAATTAGATTTATTTTTTATGATTAATAATGGATATGTATTTCAGCTCTATGCCTCTCTTCAGTTCTTATTTTATTATTTAAATTGATAAAACTAATAATTATAGCAGCAATTGGAATAACTAATTATTAAAACAGTGGGGAAGAACAAGTAAAACTGTAGAAGTAAAATGAGTTTGGTTAAAATGTATAAAAAATTGACTAATAAAGGTAGTAAAAACATAAAACCCTTAAAACCAATAAAAATGTGATATAAAGGCTTTCACTGTATGTTTATCAGGAAGTCTCTTCCTAATAAACATAGTTTTATACATTTCTATTTCACGGTTTTATTGAAAATATTTCAAAAATTCTTTTGTGATATATACATCTTTTTTAAAGACAAAGAACATTTAAAAAGCTTTAGCTTTAGCTTACTCATTTTTGATAATATTTATTATTTAATGAAAACTTTTGAGATAGCAAAATTTTGAGTGTTGCATCAGGTTTCAATTACTGTTCTTTCAAGAGTTTGTTGCATTTAAATTCTTAATTGTTACAGCTATATTAATTCATTATTTTTGAAAAAATCTTATTTTATATTTATATATTGAAAATTGTTCAGACTATCTGTAAATATGTTCTTAAGTTTATATCTAATAATATATATTCTTTGGTGTTATATATTTTATTTTTTCTAATGACTGATAATGTTTTGATAAACGTGAAAAGACTTGACTAATTCTAGTAATACAAATCAAGTTTTTTGTGTGTTTTTCAATGATGATAAATTCAAAAGGATATACTATATTACACAAATAGGTCATAATATAACATTCCTAAATTTTTCTCATTTTAAAACGTTTGTGTATAGTATGAAAAAAAATAATATAATTTTAAATAATGTTTCTTTTATTTATTGAATTAATGTCAAAAAATTTTTTAAATGTCCAAAATTATAAATTTACTTCTTCTAGTGATAATATTTAAAACTTAAATAATTATTATAACTATACTATTCTTAATTATACTTAGTTATATAATTTATATTATTGAACTTAATTAATAATTATTAATGTTGAGATAAATATTTGTAGATCAATTTGATAGTCTTCAAGATGAGTTAGAAAGGCGAAGGGACGAATGTATTCAATTACGATCTGTTCTTGCAAGTCGAAGTTTGGATTTAAAATCAGTTGCTCAAGGTTTTTATGGAGAAAATGTTGATCTGATTAATGAAGATGGAGAATTGCTTATGGCTTTTGAAACACAAAAGAAATTGATATGGTATAATAATTTTTTGTTAATAACTTCATGAAATATTTAAAGTTTTTAAAAATTTACTTTTTTACTGTATTAAGTGATTCAGTAATACATAGATGATTGATTTTAAGTTAAGATTATAAAGTTATAGTAATTTTATAAAATTTTAGCTAATTCTATACATTTTTAGGCAATTAGAATCTGAATTACAAGATGAAAAATCAAAAGCTATTACATCAGAAAATGAACTAAGGCATGAAATTAAAAAATTAAGAGAAGATAATGAAAGACAACAAAAACTACTTAGTCAAGTAGGTATATATAAATATATATATATATAGATAATTTATATAGATATATATGAAGCGTGCTATGCCATATTGTAAATACCATTGTTTTCTAAATACATTTTATTTGAAGAATTGAATTCTAAATGCAATGTTTTCTGCCACAAAAGAATATTGTGGTGATACTGGCAGTGTAAGTGGCTGTATTTTGAAGATGAATTTATGTGAAAATGTAACATTTAAAGTGCCAGAGTGCAAGTCACTTGACTTTTGGCATGTAAAATGTTGCAGCTTATATTTGTATCATTTTGATATTCCAGAGAATTTGTAACCCAATGAGTTTTTTACCATTTTATTGTAAAATTGAAATTAATTCATTCATTAGAAAAGATGCTTTTTTTTACCTCTCCTGAAAAGTTTTTTTTTGGCATTTATGACATTATGGCATTGCAGGTTTCATATATAGATTATTATAGAATATATAATCTATGTATATATAAATAGATATATAGTTTGTAATTAAGTACAGGTAACCCCCGTATAACACGGTAGTTACGTTCCAAAAAATTGCCGTATTATGCGAATCCGTGTTATACGAAACAAAGAACTAATACGAAAAGGAGGATTAGGTTCCAAAAATTAAAAAAACATGCTAGTATATTTTCATAATTAAGATAAATATCTTCATTAAAATTTTTTAAGTGATACATATTAATATAAATTAAACAATGTTTTCTTCGTCATCACTAAAAACACTATTAATTAACCGAGAGCGTTTTCTTTTTGGCAAGTTATCCTTATCCTCTGAGCATTTTTCTGCATTATCTTCAGATCCATGCTTTACCTTTTGCAAAATGTATGTAATTTTAGATTGCTTGCTTCTAGTTAAAAGGTCTTTATAAATTTCCTTATATGGTGCTAAGCACTTATGAAGAATAAAGCAAGTATGGAATAAGGGAAAAACATTCGGCAACATCAGAAGCAGAAGCGTCGCGATCTGGCAACATTGAAACAAGTTTCGAGAAGGACCACGTGTATCGACAGAAGGCGAGAAGAGAAAATTTACATACTTAAGTACTAATAGTTCACGAAAATAATAATTTTCGTGAACTATTATTACTTAAGTATGTAAAAATTTATTACATTTCCTGTTGTACGAGGGTTTTACCCAATTCTCGAACCTTGTCAGAGTGAATCCGTGCTATAAAAGTACCATGTTATACGGGGGATGGTACCAATTCTCGAACCGTGTTAGAACGAATTCATGCTGTAGAAGTGCCGTGTTATACAGGGGTTACCTGTAATTTTATTTATTTACATTTTAATGTAGTTTATTATAAATATTTTTAACAAAATTTGTTTTGTTGTGTGTGTTTTAAAAAATAAAATTTTAAATAAAGCCAATTTAACAGGCTATATTAAGGCTAATTTTAGTAATTAAATATAAGTAATTTGACTAGAGATAGGCAGGTAGGCCACCATCTCTTGATAAATTTAATAATTATAAATAAGTTAATTTTTAATTAGGCTATTATCTCTCAATAAATTTAATAATCGTCTATCTATAGTCAAATTACTTTATTCTTAATTGTTAAAATTAGCCTTAATATAGCCTGATAATCTGGTAGATTGTTTGGCTTTAATTAAAATTTGGGTTATTGGATTGAATGTTTATATTTAATAAAACTTTAACAGTTATATTTTATAGTTAGTTTTATAATAGAAAATGATTGATATTGAGTTTTCATATTTTAAACTTGGTTATACTCATTACTAGAACTTAATGAGGGAATTTGAATCTTCAATTCTATTGATTTTACAGAATAGATTAAATAGCTGTTCATCATCAAAAGAATAATATTATGGTTGTAGTTTTAATGTTTAAAAATTGTTCATTTTAACCTCATTTATATTTTATATTTTAAATTTTATATCAGGGATATAAAATTTGAATACTTAATTTTATTAAAAGGTTCAATTAAAGTAAACCACTAGTTGATTTTATAAGGAAATTGAAGTTGGTGTTTGAATTTTTAGATAACAAAATTAAATATTTTACATTTAGCATTTAACAATATTTAAATTAAATATTGTTAAATATTAGAGTGAATCAACTTTATCTACAAAGAATAAATGATGTTACTACTACAGGTGGTAATCTTCTAACACAGGGTTTCCCAATGGAGTTGGAAACAACTTCTTAGTAGTATATGAAAGTTTAAGGAGGTTGATTCAAAACTTTGCAAGTATAAAAAATTTATCTATGGATAAATTTTTAACTGAGTTAATCTAAACAATCCATAATTTTTTTTATATAAGGATTATACTCATTTTCTGAAAGAACTGTAAGAGTCTAAGACTGTGTCCATATTCTTTTACTGTGTTCAACATAATGACAAACTATTCAAGAAAATTCTAGATAAATTTCAAATTATTATAAAATTTGAATTTAATAATACTTAAGAAATCATAATTCATTGATTTATTTGTTTTATGTACTCAAGTGTCTAAAAATAATTGTTTATTGAAAATTGTATTTCCTTATTTTTATAATATATTTATAATAAATTATAATATAATGTAAAATAAAAATAATATAAAAATAATTTCAATTTATATATATAAACTGTTTAATTGTTTTATTTATATTCTGGTATTTTTGAAACCGTGTCAGTAATTTATTTCAATTCAAACACAAATTATTTATCGTATTCATACAGACACTTGGCAAATCACAGAATTGAATTTTATTGAGTTGATTATAAATAAAACAATTTATTTTATTTATAATTTATTTTTTTATTAATAGAATTTAAAGAAAACTCCCCAAGCTCAAACTGAAGCAATTCTTCAACATGAAATAAATAGATTAACAAGTGAAAATGTGGTAAGTTTTGAAATAATTTCATCTGTATAGTCTCAATATGATTGATTTAAAAGTAATTACAAAATATATATGTTGCATATTAAAAATTATCAACCTTTCTAATATTTTATTAGGATCTCAGAGAAAAAATTGACAATCTTTCAGAAAATATTAAAAAACTAAAAAAACAATTAAAAATTTATGCAAAGAAACTAAAGGAGAATGGAGGTAATGTCTTTTTGTAATATTAAAAAGTTTTGATTTTTTAGTTCCTAAATATTTATTAATTATTAAAGGCTGGTTGCATGAGTTTTAATTTCAAGGTTAAATGCATCTTAATATACAGAATTACTTTCAAAGCTTGCACAGATTTTGGATAAATTGCTAAGTTAAATTAATCAGCTACTTTTGGACAGTTAACATTTATTCCGTATTTTTATAAAATAAAAAGACATAGTCACTTCCAAAAAACTTTGTTGATCACCATTTATTTCTTTAAACTGTTCCAGAATAAAAACTTCAGACAACCCGACCTTTCTTTTTAGGCTACATGGCCGCTCAGGAAACAGTTCATTAAAACCCAGAAATAATCCAATTAAAAATAAGAAAATTTTTTTTAATTGGAATTGGTGACCTTACAACATCTTGAGCTATTCATCCTTCTCCTTTTATGGAAGCGACTGTCTTTTTATTTTAAATTTATTTCATCCAGCGAAATTTTAAAATTTATTCTGTAGTTAGTGACAAGGTTAAGTTTATTCTAAATAGTTATTTTGTAGTTTAAGCAGTAACTTGTGCAACCACCTTTAAATAACATAAACATTAAATTCTTTAATGATCTTTATAAACATTATAATCTTTTAAGGTTTGTTTACACTATGATGATAAATGATTTGCCACAACATATGCCTAACATTGCTAAGCAAAGTCTGTCATAGAGATAAACAAATATCATAATGCAAATCTTGAAAAATTGCTTATATTTATAATTTTTATTTAAATATTTGTTGATGTTCACAAATAATGATAAGTATAAAAAAATTTTTTTATTATATTTCCTTTAAAAAAAAAATGAATTAAGATGGTTATTCCAATAATTTAATTTCAGAAATGTAAATGAATGATGACTGGTACTTGGCACTTGTACCAAGTGTGAGAACAAAGGGGGTATAGAGGGTGTGAGAACAAAGGGGGTATAGAGCTGTGAGCGCAACCCTTCTTACCAACTTCTCGTCGGGATGGCCTTAGGAGGGTAATTAGGGTAGTGGGGAGGGTTCGTGAGTAAGTTGACAAGGTGTCCATTAAAGAATTATAGACAGGTCCACAGGTTTAACAAAACAATAAATTTAATTATCTAACTTAAAACTAGGATACAAAGTTCTAAGTAAATATGGCAATATCGCTTTGTCGGTTACAAAAGATCTATTTGCGACAAACGGGCGATACACGTTATATTCTACTTAACCTAAAGAATAGAGAGACGAGAGAGAGTTTACATTTAAACCATAATATCTCTGATAAATCATCATATCCCTTATACGACATCGTCATGACAATCGTGGACTGTGGAGGTTGTTGGGGAAGGTGCGTCAATCAAGTCTCGAGAGGTGCATGGAGCGAGGTTTGAATATAGTTCCAGCTGGAAGACTTTCTTTCGATGTTCATTGAGGACTCGTGGATGATCGCCTCTTTCAACAATCGTGGCGGACTTATTGATGATTGCCCAGAGGTGCGGGTGCAATCCCTTTTTATACACATCCCAGAGGGGGAACTATTAGGGAAAGTTTTGATGCAATCCTATCTAAGTTCAATTTGTGTCCAGGTGTTGTTTATGTTAATTATCAGAAATTGAATGTTTTGACAAATTTATTACCTCTCTATCCAGCATGGTTACTCCTTTTACCTCATAAAACTGATAACATCTGTCAAACATTCTAAATTAATTGCCAGTAGTGACTAAGGTCAATGTGTGTGTTACAACCTTAGTAATAATTGTTAAACTGGAGAGATATTTGATCGATCTTATCTATTGATAAATCGGATGAAATAGGATGTGTGTGACCTTTTGTTTGCCCTAGAATCAGATTGTAATGTTACTTTAATTAATTAATTAATGGTCCTCCTCTGCATTCTCACACAAGTTACCAAGTTTCATAATAATAATATTTTAGTGATTTGTTATTTTTTTTAATTTTATATTATCTAGGAGGAATAGAAAATACAAAATCACTTGATATTACAAAAGAAAAATCTAACAATATGCCTATAATCAAACATAAAGAAGTAGAATACATGGGAATGTTTGAATATAGAAAAGAAGATGAAGCCTTAATCATAAAAAATTTAATAACTGGTATGTTAATATTAGAATATTAATGTCTATAAAGTGTTTTGTTTTCAAAAGCATGTATTAAGTTACTTCTATAGAATCTTTAAAATAAAATTAATTTAAAATTTAAAAGAAAAATCTAACAATATGCCTATAATCAAACATAAAGAAGTAGAATACATGGGAATGTTTGAATATAGAAAAGAAGATGAAGCCTTAATCATAAAAAATTTAATAACTGGTATGTTAATATTAGAATATTAATGTCTATAAAGTGTTTTGTTTTCAAAAGCATGTATTAAGTTACTTCTATAGAATCTTTAAAATAAAATTAATTTAAAATTTGCAATTTAAGCTTGAAGAAACATCTCTAAATAAATAAACTTTGTTAAAATTTTAAATATATTTTTACATTTAAATTTGATATTATCTACTTATTTCTTGTTTAATCTATTATTGTCTTTATCAAGTTTTTACAATATAATTAAAGAAAATAATCTTTAGATGTTCCAGAACATAGCATTCTTTTAAAAACACTTCTGTTGAATTTTATTTTTAACAAAGAATAAAATTTAGCATTTCTTTGTGAAGCAGTTTTAAATGTTTTTAATAAAGTCTGAAAATTATTTTATTTAATTATATTAAAGTAATTGACATGGTTATGTTATAATT
Source organism: Centruroides sculpturatus (assembly GCF_000671375.1). Classification (NCBI taxonomy): domain Eukaryota; kingdom Metazoa; phylum Arthropoda; class Arachnida; order Scorpiones; family Buthidae; genus Centruroides; species Centruroides sculpturatus. The sequence goes on along the minus strand of NW_019386192.1, from coordinate 43,045 downwards.
TTTAGCAATTTTTTTATTTGGAAATATTTCCAATCTTATAAAATAGCATATTTTCATCATATGTATTTATGTGAATAAATACATCAACTATACAATGTCACATATACATGGTAAAACAGACTATCCATACATCCATTTTAAAATAAAGGAAAATTAATTTCATCAAAAATCTTTAAAAATTTTGATAAATAAATTTGGTATGATATATCAAATGGTGATCTTTTTAATTTCTGGTATTGGCTGAAAATGGACTATTCAGGCTGAAAGTTAAATTTTTAAAACGGAACACAGTATTTTTTAATTTAGATCTGGATTAAACTTGAAAAACATAAGACAATTTTCTCAAACATTTTTTTATTTTTTGAAAACATCTCCATTGATTGTAAAATGATCTTGAACATGTAGTGAATTCTTTTTGGTGAAATCTTATTACAAGTCATTTCATCAATATATTTTTTAGTTGGCTGAATATTCAGTGTCAACAAAAGTAAACATTCACTTGTGTTTACATTTTCATTTCAAAGAAGTTTTCATTTTCAGTTCAGTTTGATTATCTATCAAAGATGTCATATTGATCTATGTAGCCATGTCCTATGAAGTTCTATGAGCAACAAATTCTTTTTCAAGCAGAGTAGAAACTTGCATTAGTTAAATAGTTCTCAGCTTGAACATTTTGATTGAACAACAGTTAAAAATCAGTGCCAAATTGGATATTCTAGAAGTATTTACACAAACAAAAATACTTAGTAGTAGTAGTAGTAGTAGTAGTAGTTCAGCATTGATTACATATGATTATTGTGCCAACATTTTTATTATGTTTGCCTACATCAATGGTAGTAAGTTAATAAAAATACTTTGCAACATATTTCCTTATTTTCAGTCTAATTTTTTCCCCATTTTCAAAATCACTTTGTGGTTTTTAGAAAAAATGTTTTAAACAAAATTCTTATTTTTTTGAGTTTAATCTAAATTAAAAAAAGACCATGTTTTATTTTAAAAATTTAATTTTTAGCCTGGATAGCCCATTTCCAACCAATACCAGAAGTTGAAAATATCATCATTTGATAGAGCATTTTCAATTTACTTGACAACATTTTTAGGATGTTTGATGAAACTCATTTCCCTTCATTTTAAAAGGACTGTGCAGGTGGTCTGTGTCGCACTAACAGAATTTAAAAGCCAGTCAAACTAGATTGCTACCAAAATTTGTCTATGCAAACAATTGAAGGAGTCACAAAAAATAAAGATGATTGGACAAAACAGAAGACCTAAAATTACTAAGAGTATTCAACTGGAAATCATCATGCAGACAGAGCTGGAGAAATATTGTGTCTGCAGCATAGAATCTTTAAGGCTTACAGTGCTACTATGATGATGATGAAGGTTCTTCTTGTAAATCATCAAGAAATTGTCATTTTGTTGACAAGTCATAGCTCCTTGACTTGTTTTATATATGGTAAATAACACTTCATTCATTCATAAGTACAGATAACAAGTAACAAACATACTGTACACTGGATGTAAATTATAAATATCACTTACAAAACCAAAATTCCAGCTTGTAGAATAAAATATTGAAGGAAAACAAACATTTCTAATTGCCTTGAGCAACCATCTTCAGGTTAAAAGAACAGATTCAGAATGGAATAAGAGATGGAATGGTTTAATTTAAAATATAAAAGTAACAATGTCTGGTCAGCAGTCACATAGTTACCTCAAGATGTAAAAATAATATTAAATTTCAAATAATGCTCTCCTAGCTGGAAATAATGTGTTATTGTCCTTGTAGTTAATAGTCAAGTTGTTTCTGTTGGCCTTGTAAATTTCTAACATTTTCAGATACTTAAGTTGTGGAGGTTCCTGTGTATGGTAAATAAGTTATGCATTGTTGATGTTCACCTTCAAATCATTATTCAAGGCATATGTAGCTAATGCTGTAGTAGTTTGCCTTTTATTAATTGTATTGAGATGTTCCTGTAAACATTGTTTTAATGGATGTATCATAACCCAATGTACTGTACTGTTGGTTGTCTCTGTTGTTCTGAAGTGGTTTGGAGTATACTCCCAGAAGGCATATCTTATTGTGAGGGTCCTTGGTATTTCTAAAAAAAGCATAGTTGGTGGAGTTCCTTCTGTAAGCCAGGAAAAGATTGTTGTCTCCTGCTACTTTGTGACATATAGCCATCAGGATCTTGTTATACTGCACAATCCTGAATTTATGATCTGCTGCTCCACACGTTTGTTAAACTTTTTATTTATCAAAAAAGGTATATACCTGTGCTGGATAGCCAACTGGGTTATATATCACAATTTCTGACTTCTTTCTCTGATAGAAGAGTGTATGAATGCTTTTTTCACCAAGGCTCTAAATACTGTTACCTTGTATTGGAAGAGATCATATGAGGAGGCAGGGATGTAAGTGGGTTTGTGGTACACCAAAGTATAAATATGCCATCCTTTATACATATGTTGATATCTAGGAAATAGAAACAAATGTGCATTGCTGTTCCAGGTATAAGTTGAGGCTAAAAGGATTGTTGTTGAAAGAATTTGGAAAAACATCAATGTTTGGCATATGAAGTAAAATAATTAATAGGTTGTCAGTATATCTGGAATATAGGGCAATGTCATGTTTATAGGATGGAAGGACCTGATTTTCCAGTTACCTGATGATTGCCCCATAAAGTGCCCAAAAGGGGGCTTCCCACAGGCACTCCTCTAGGCTGCAGATAGCTGTCACCTCAAATTTGAAGGAGGAGGAGTGACAAATTAAGTTGGCCAACTCTAATATACCTGCATGGAAGTTGCCTTTTTTGTCTACATGATTGAGAAGAAAATTACAGAATGCACCGAAGCGTGGTTTTATTTTAATTGACAGACACATTGTTTCAAAATTGCATACAATGATATACATGTAATCTCCAATCTGAAGGTTGTGTATATGATCCAAGAGTTCTTAATACCTTGGTGATAGTTAACCAAGTTATTTGTAATGTACTGATTAAGGATTTTTTCAATTAGTATTGTTGGAGACACCAATATGTCCACAACAGGAAATAGTTGATATCCTAATATCCAGATTTATGCACCTTGGCAAAAACAAAAATTCTCAGAACAGAAGGCATCAAGATGGAGGCAGCATTCATTTTTAAGGTATGTGCCAAAGGTGTCCTTGTGAAATAGACAACTCTGTTGTGTAGCCTCCAGGTAGTCAACAGTGCATTCTATTTTGGTGATGTAATCAAGTATGAATTTTTTGTATATTGATCTACACAAGAGGTCAAGGTCTTTAGATTTATCCACCCTTTAAAATGTTCACTAAAACGAGATGTTCAGTTATACAAGGTTTAAATAACATAGGATTCTTCCTGTTATCAAAAATCTACTTGTTATATTTCACTACAAAAATTAAATTAAACACTCAAAATTTTAAAATTTTAACAATGAAACATCAAAAAGATTTTTAATTTTGCATTATATGAATAAATATATATATTATTATAATTGTAACATCCAGTTATTGCATTTTTTTCAGATTTAAAACCAAATCTAGCAGTTAGTTTGTTACCTGGATTACCAGCTTATATTCTTTTTATGTGTATCCGCCACACAGACTATATTAATGATGATGAAAAAGTGACTAGCTTGCTAAATAATACAATTTTTGCAATAAAACGATTAATTAAGGTAAGAAAACTTTGTTTTTAAATTGAAGGAAATGTATTATCTAATAAATTGAAAATTTGTTTTTATACACTTCTTACAGAAAAAACACGAAGATCTTGAATATACAGTTTTATGGTTGGGAAATACTTGTCGACTTCTCCATAGTTTAAAGCAATATAGTGGTGACAAGGTAAAATTATATATATATATATTGATTATATATTTTTCTTAAAATTTTATGTGACTAATATTTTAGATTTATAATTCTGTTTTGATGCAGTTATGAAAAAGCTATTTTTATCTACATATGAAATGCATGATGAAAAGTGTCTTTCTAGTTTGATAAAAGTTTGATTAAACAAACCAAATTGAAGATCCTTGCATTGTAATGGTTATGCTTAGTTTATGTTTACAGTCATATTCTAAATTTCACTTAATAAATAATGTCTTTAAAAATTTTATAAATCAAAAGATTATGTATGGCTTAACTTTGTATGTATTAATAATATAAATTTTAAAATATATACTAAAATACAATATTTCTAAAAATATTCAAATATTACAGTTTGTTTTACTTTTATAGGCATTTCAAGCAAATAATACAAATAAACAAAACGAACAATGCCTTAGAAATTTTGATCTCTCAGAATATCGTCAAGTACTGAGTGATGTAGCAGTATGGATATATCAAGCTGTCATTAAAATTATGGAGGAAAAAGTGCAACCACTAATTGGTAGAGTTAACTATTTAATTGTTTTTAATTTTATTCAAGTAAATTTTTTTACTTAAGTAATTTCTTATTAAATTTTATTTGAATTTATTATTATTATGCAAGTTAAGTTTTTTATTTGAATCTGAAAGAATATTTTTAATTTTTTTACATTTACAATTAATTTTTATAATCTTTAAGAAAAAGTTTATAGAATTTAATCATTTTTAAACAAATATTTTATATCTATTATTTATATTGAAATTTTTATTTGTTGGTATAATTTAATATTTTATTGAAATGACTGATACTTTTATTACTTTCATAATACAACAAATTTATTTCATGAGAATCATTTCTAATTTATATATAATTTTTTTTAGTGCCTGCTATTTTAGAGCATGAAGCAATACCAGGTATTTCTAGTAAACCATCAGGTATGAGAGGAAGATCATGTAGTGCAGCTCGTGAAATAGAATCATTTATAGAGCCTCAGAAAGCACTGGCTATGTTGCTTGAAGAAGTAAAAATTAAATAATAAATTTCTTTGAAATAATGAATTGATGATGAAGTAATTAATATTGTAATAATTTATTTTTCATTTAAATTTCAGCTAAACTCTGTATTTGTTATTCTAAGTGTGCATGGTGTAGATCCTGAACTTACATCTCAAGTTTTCAAACAGGTTTAGATTTATTAAAATAAATTTTTAATATGATTTTTTATAATTGAACAATTAATTCAGTAAGCCCATTAAAAATTTATTAACATAAATTTTTTAATATTGTTACAGTTATTTTATTTTATTTGTGCTGGAGCACTGAACAATTTATTATTGAGAAAAGATATGTGTCATTGGTCCAAAGGCATGCAAATCAGGTAAATTTTCATTGATTTTTCATATAACCAAATACAATAGACTTATGATCATCCAGCCTTCAATTATCTGGCCTGTGTATTATCTAATTCACTTGACTACATATAAATAATTTATCATTATATAAATTTAAATGAATAGTTTTGGTTTTATATTAAAATATTTTATGGATATATAATATTGTTAAGGTTTTTATTTATTTATTTATTAGAGAGAGCAAGATTCTAAAAATGTTTAAATAACCCTGTAACCAAAATTAACTGCTTCAGTAGATATTAACACTCACAAAACTTTTTACAGCAGCAATAAAACTTTAATAATTAAAATTTTTGGTCATTTTTAAGGACAATTCTCAGGTTATAAACTTTAAATCAGTTGATTTAGAAATGTATCAGAAATAACATAGAACATAAAACATAAGAACATTGAATCAGTTTTAAATTGAAACAAGAAAATAATAAAATAAAAGATAAAAATAAAATAAGTAAATACAAATAACAGATAAATAATAAAATAACATAAATAAATGATATAAATACAATTAATACATATACAATATTCATGCTTCATAATGCTAAAATTGTCACTTGATGATATTTTTATTAAAGTAGGAATAAAATTCCTAGTCTGCTTATTTTGACATTTAGTATGAAATTGAGTTACAAAGCACATTTCAGGAAAACAGCAAAATGTCTAGCTCCCTTGTGATGGTAGTCCCATGCACCAAACGCCTAACAATTTCATCACTTCATGTAGAAAGTTCAGGCAGAAAAGTAGGAAGTGATGTTGAGAACCAAAGGCAATTCTTATGCAATGCTGCCCTGTGTTTCCAGATTGAGGAATTTTTTGATGTGTCTTTATTTTCACTTTGATCTTTTTCCAGTAGACTAAAACAAAATCTTTGACATGACAGAACATGTGAAACTGTTTAAACATTGTGATAAAATGTGTTATCGAGAATTATTCATTAAAAAATTATTCAAAAATGATTCCTGTTGCTAACTTTTAAGTGATGGCTTAACATGTTACTTTTGCTTTTTATACACCAAACTGATAAGGCTACCAGCACCTGTATTAATTAGTAAATAAAACTGGTGATAATAAATAATTTGAAGTGGTGAGAAAAAATTAAAAATTGACAAAATGGTTGGTAAATTTTTTAAAAACTTTTCCAGAGTGATTTCTGCATATAAAAGATGTTAGCTGTAAGGGCACAAGAAAGATTAAAAAGGGAATAAAAATAACATAAAAGAACAAATGCAAGTGACTTTAATTTAGGAGATACATGATTAAAAAAACAGCCATCCAGGTTATACAGTATCTATCTTGTACCAAGCTCTCCATACTGAAGATAGCATGTTTTGATCCTTGTAAATAACAGAATACCCCTCACGCACATACTTGTAAATCTGCAGTGCTTCAACATGTTAGATATAGTGCCTATTTCTGGCCCCCTTGATGAGTTTAGCTTGTTTCCATTGTACATTAACTGAATCTGCTAAAGCAGTGGTTCTCAACCTTTTTTGTTGATGTACCCCATTAGCCCATTAGTTGTTTCTCAAGTACCCCTTATATTTTTTTATGTAAATTTTATAATTACTGCGTTAGATGTATACAACCCTTATAACTGAGCGCCATAAAAAAAACTAACTAACTGACTTTTAATTAATTTTTTACTACTAAAGATCTATTTCCAATATCATTTTTAATCATTTGGGAAATATTCAATTATCTTATTTCAATAAAGTATTTTTTTATATAACTAACATTATAAAAGTTTATCAACTCACCTTTCTTTTAAATTATCATATGTATAATCATCAATTATCAATTGATTTGGTTTTAATTTTCCTGTATAATCATCTAGAAGATATTCATCAAATTTAAATTCAACTGGAGCTACTGGAGAGGACCTGATGTAAACAAAATATAATTTAATATTATTCTTAAAATATTGATGATAGACATCAGTANGTTCACACTGGAATATTTTAAAGCAAGTTTTTGTTGTTTCTTGTGTTAATAATTTACAGCAAATAGATTAACATACGCCATTTTATAATGAAAGTTAGATGTACCCCTTCGATTTACGCTCGTACCCCTAGGGGTACATGTACCCCCGGTTGAGAACCACTGTGCTAAAGTGTAGACTGCCAGGGCTGTGAGAGGGAATGACTTTTGTACATTGTACTTATGTTCTTTCAAGCATACATTAAGAAATCTTAAGATAGCTTTCCTTTATATATATAAAGTCACATGCCACGCCATCATCTAAAATAGGAATGGTGTACACTCCTGGAATGCCCATCACATAAGATGGGTCCTTGTCATTCCACAGAATTGTGTAGACTGTGGGATTTCTCTTGTATAAAATTCTTTTACTTGTAGCTATTTCAATATCCTTAATTAAACATGTCATGAAAGGGCTAGAAGTATTCTACTACTGTGTGGTCACCAAATGATGTTTCAGTGGTGTAGACAAATTATCATTGATTTACATAGTTATATTTTTATGAAATACAATAGAATTTTGTATAAAAATATTGAACAAATATATAATTATCTTTTTTCTTACTAAAGAAATAAGTTGTTGAGTGTAAGTGCAGATGTATTTTGTTTAAACATCATCTGTCAAAGGGATCTCAGCAAAATGTTCTAAAATTATAGTAACAAAGCTCAATTTGTTTAAGGCATTTTAAACAATACATTGGGTTTAGGAGCACAGGATTTTCTTGTTCTGTTGGCCATGTAAATGGGAATAAATGACACTTTTGGACATGTCTATCTTGGCCACTTAAGCAAAATGGTCCCTTAGGTGAGGTGGCCACTAATGTGGAGTTTGATTTATATTGAAACTTATTCAGTTTTACAGGGAAATTTTAGAGGTTGCCACGTAACTGACATAGCCATAAAGTAAGGTTTTACTGTATTTTCATGTCTAAATAATAATTAATAGAAATAAAAATTGCTAAAGTATGATTTTACAAATTCTGAAATATATAATAGAATCAAAATAAGAAATATTAACAATTAATGATAGAAAATTAATGTTTTATGTGAAATTATTTTTAGTTTTTCTATATCAAATATATTGAAAATGCAGTATTTATTAATGTTATTATATTTGATAATAATATAGCAAACTAATTTAGTGTTTACTAGACCATTTAAACTAATACAGCTATACAGTGGGTGATCGGTCAACGAACATAATCTGTTCCAAGACTTTGTTCGCTATCCGAATTGTTCATTAACCGATTATCGATTTATCATAGGTTTTAATGGAAATTTAATTAATTCGTTCTGGAGACCACCAAAAATAAAAAAATATATACTTTCTTACTACGTTTATTTATATGTAATAATAAAAATACATACATGCACAGTCTTGCGTTTTTATTAGTCATGTTTTTTCCGTTTGAAAGGGTTAAAGAATCTGTCTAATGTCGATTGCTTTTCTCTCTTCTTCAGGATTTTTCGTAAGTAATTAATAGCATTGCAATTGTAGAAATCCCCAAGCCTCAACCTGGTTTGGATGCCATTCTAAGATTGTTGTTCTGACATCTTCCCACTTCTTAAGATCTTTAATAGCAAATATCGGCATTAATCCTCTTTTTCAGAAGAAAACATATCTCGCCGAGTTTCCTGGTGTTCTTCATTCAAGAGTTTTTGACGTACTTTTGTCGTCAGATCCATTTCAGGTTCCATTATGAACTCTTCGATGTTCTTTATTTTTCAGATGTGACTTTTGTTACTCCTTTAGCTGCTTGAGTCTTCTTGATTATACAGTATTTTTCTTAAATAAGATTGAACTACGGCCTACTGTAGACCTGTTCACGCCATACTGCCCAGCAACATTAGGCATCTTCTACCCACTTTCTACCTTTGCTATTATACTCTCACCTTTTGAAAAGAAAAAAAAAACAGATGCAAAACTTAACTTGTGCCTACCCAACAGTCTCGCGAATACATAAAAGAATTGTTTTGTCAGAAAAATAAAAGGCTGGAATTACAAGGGAGAGTTTCAAAGTTCGGAGGAATACTATCCGATCAGTATATACCGGCTTGAACGTCGATGTCAACGTCTCCCACACTCCGAAAAGTTTCGAATTGTTGCCCGAAAACAAGAGAAGACCAATCGGTATTCATTATTTTACGTCGCTTCTTCTTGTGTTTGTTCTGTGCGGTGTTCGTTATCTGATCTGTTCGTTAACCGATCATCCACTGTATATCTCATTGTTTTCATTATTAATATTTGATTAAATTAATGCATTTATTTAAATGATTAATATTTTTATTTTTTATTTTTAGCATTTAATAAGTTTTTTATAAAATGTTTTAATTAATATTTTCTGTTTTATGAAAGGTATAACTTGAGTCATTTGGAGCAATGGTCTAGAGATCAAAAAATTCAATATAATGAAGTAATTGAGACATTACTTCCTGTTATTCAAGCATCTCAATTATTACAAGCTAGAAAAACAGAAGCAGATGTACAGAGTATATGTGATATGTGTGATAAATTATCAACAGCTCAGGTAACTTCAGAAATAGTGTTATATTTTATATATATTTCTAAATATATATATATAGTTTAATATTTAAAAATTAATAATAGTTAATTCACAAAATTAGACTGAATTTAAAATAAAATATAGCAGTAAGCTAAAATTGTTAAATTATTTTATATTTTCAAACAAATTAAATATAAATGAAACTTTTTAGCTGAATGGTTCAAATGAAAAGATTTTGAGATTTTGATTAAGACAGCTATAATTACTGATAAAAATAACTCTCAAGAGTACTAAAATTTGAATTTTTGCTGATAATTTAAATATTTATCATCAAAAATATTTTGAAGTTTTAGCATTACATTCCAATTCTTTAAACAAATTTAAGTTTGAAAAGGCTTTTTGCACTCATCAGTTGTAAATTTAATTAGGAAATTAATATTTTTAATATAGAATTTTTCCTTAAAAAAGTAAGATCATTTTTTTATCAAAATAATAAAATCATCAACACACTTTGAACAGGTAAGTTGTTGTTTGTTGATAAATGTTTTCAAAGCTTTGTTTGCTGCTTTACCAGGAATATTATTAATGATTTTATTATTTTTTACTATTTTATGAAACTAAGATATTGAAGAATATGTATAGATTAATGCTGGCAACAAAACTGTTTTCAGTAAAGCCAATTAACTGGTTTTTGTTAAATTGCAGTTTTAGCAAAAATTGAAAATTAGTTATCAAATTGATTTTAAACAGGCAATGAAAGCAGCATTATTATTATGATATCTTGTTTACTTTTCTTTTTGACTTTTTCTTTTTGATTTTATAATTGGCTGTAATGTATGCTTGGATTTAAGATTGTACCACATAACTAATGTACTACCAAAAAATTTCAGTGTAATATTACAATTTGTACACTGCACCAATTTACTATCCTTGACTTTTTTAAAATGACACTGTACATCACTCTAAATTTAATTTGAAAATTAAAATTAATCTGAAAACTAATGAGAATTAAACTTAAAACCTTTCAGGGAGCTCAGATATGTCAAGCCCCATCTCTCATCACCTGGCTGTCCTATTGTGAGTGTGGCCAAACTCACAATGGGTGTGAAAAAAAGCAATCCTAGTGTCCACAGGACAGGGAGTCAAAAAATCTTAAAATGATTGTTTTCAAATACTATTTGTTAAATACTTAATGTTTATAAAAGCTGAGTCTAAGAAACAATGACATATTTTTCACAGGAAAAACATGATACAGGTTCTGAAATATTCTTAGACATGATTCACAAATATTCATGAATCTTGTCTAAGAAATATTTACTGTAATACTTATTAATATTAATAAAATACAATAATAAAACAGTAATTCTACTAAATTCAAAGTGGTTTTGAAATTGATCTGAAAACTAGTTTGGCATCTGATATTTAAGTTTTGTTTGAAAACCAATTAATCAGTTTCAAGAACTTCCAATTTTTCCAACACTAGTCTAGATCATTTTATTATTTATTTATTATTATTATTAATTTCATATCATTCAATATTACTTTTATTAACTATTGTAATTTACTTTTAAAAAATTCACAAGAAACTAGAAGAAACAGTAAAATAAATTGAAAGTTTCTTCACAGTTTGTCCTTTTTTTACACCTTAGGAACATGTGTCATATGGTGGAGTTGACTATTATCTTGCAGCTCTCCTCTGCCTAAATATGCAAAATGTTAAAAAGTTCTCTCTGGCAACAACACAATTATAAAAAATATANCTGTAGTTAAAAAAAAAAAAAAAAAAAAAGGCAAACATAGCGTGAACGACTTAAAAGGATCCACACCATAAATGACCAATAAAAAATATAAGGTAACATCTACTAAAAATTTTATGAATTATTAGTAAAGTGTAAAAAAAGAAAAACGTCATACATATTGTGCGAATCGTCACGCTGTTTATGTCTTATTCTAAACGGAGATCATACTAAAAATTTTATGAATTATAATATATTTTTGTGATTATTTCTCTAAAGCATTGGTTCTCAACCGGGTCCATGTAACATTACTGGGGGTTCACGGTGCTATTTTACTGGTCTGCAGGGTAATTCTATTTCAGAACAATTGTTTTACTGAGAATTAAATTTCTACAGTATATACATTGTCAATTTCTTTGTTACTCATTTCTTGCATAAGGGTTAAAATATAAATTATTTAAAATATTGAATACTAGCATATGAGCCTGGCATTGCTTGGACAAAATGTAACAAATATCAAAGATTAAGATTATTAGATTATAGCCGATCTTACCCATTTTTACTGAGTGCAAAAATTAGGTCCCCCCTCTTCTGAGACTAAGTAGAAAATTTTTAGATATCTGCTTACCACACTAGGATAACAATAATTAAGACTCACTGCAACCACTAACCAGTGCATAGTACCATTAAGTGATGAATAACGTTTTCGTAACTCTTTCTGGGTTCTTCTACAGGTTTACTAAATTTGAAAAATAAGCTGGACCTTCCAGAATTATTCATAAATATAAATTTGAACATAAAATCAACAAACATTAAGACATAGTTCAAATAAAGTGAACTTATGTGCATGCACTCCCCGTGTCAACTTTATATATGATGGAGCACTAAATATCATTAAGAATTTTTAGAAAGGTCTAAAAATATGTTTGATTTCTTACATAAATGCAAGAAAGGCATCTAAAATAGTACAGTAGAAGCTAAGTTATTCGGGGTAATCTTTAACCTTCTCCCTCTCCCCTGCAGTGGAAATTTTGAAAAATTCCTTCTTAATGTGCATTCTCATGGCATACCCTATTAAAATGCAATCAAAAACATAAAAAACTGCATCTAAAATAGTACAGTAGAAGCCAAGTTCTTCACAGTAAGCCTTAATCCTGTCCCTCTCCCCGCAGAGGAAATTTCGAAAAATCCCTTCTTTGTGTACATTCTCATGATGTACCCTAACTCCTAACTGTTTGGGCTCTGCACTTATTATTATTATCATCATCAGCCCATCTCGATTATATTATAAGATGTATACGACATATATCTCATTGACAAAGGTTAAACCGAGATTATAAAGCCAGGGTTTTTTAGGAGAATCTTATACCATCAGCATCATGTCACTTGACAGTGACATTTCTGAATGTTTTCCTTTCTTTTTTTTATTAGTGAAAAATATAAGGTTTTTTTTCTGTGCAATGACTATGGGGGGTCCATAAAAAAGAGAAAAAGGGGTTCATGGGTAAAAAAAGGTTGAGAACCACTGCTCTAAAGCCATTGAAGAAGCATTAAAAATTTTCCCAAATTTTGTTAATATAACTTATTGATGTCCAAAATTTAGCTTATCCAATTGTAAATGGGATTTTGCTAAATAATCTGGATAGATTATGTTAATTAAATTTAGAAATGATTGAATTAATAAACTGATTGAAAGAATTTTATTGTTAGTAGCACATAGTTTGTCATCTTATAGAAATTTTAAATATAATATAAATTGAATTATCTAAATATTAAAAGTGTATAAAAATATCCTGATTAGGTTTTGAACTTAAAGCTCTCACTTAACATGTGAAAACATTACTAGTTATTTTATTTGGACATTTTAATGAATTTCTTCCAGACGTACATTAATTTTGATGTGATTTATATTGTATCAAAAATATAATATATATCTGGGGATATTTGTGACATATCTGTAGGATATATAACATAAATATAGGACAAGTCCTAATAACAAACAACTAGTGTAACAAATCAACTCAATTAACTAACTTTTCTGTGGGTTCCAATCATTTTCCATTTATTTATATGCAGTTTTCATTTTCTTTACCATACTTCCTGCTAATTTAATGGAAAATTGTTCTAATTATCATAATCAATGAAATCTGAGAGAAGATTTATTACATGACTTTTTTGGCTAACTTCACATTTCACTGAAACACTTTGTATCCCCATTCTTGCATTCAATCATTTGGATGGTTGGATGAAATAAGGCAATGCAACATTGGGTGATCTGCCAAGAGAGGTGCCTCTCAGGAGGACTTTCTATGGAAAACTGGCTTCTATTTAAGTAAGGAAAATTGGAACATTTCATGTGGTCAGTGGTTCTATTGGCAAGGTGTAAACCTGCAACTAACTACAAGTATTTAGTGGTTTTATTTGGTGGCTCACTATTCAGTCACTTGAGACAAATGCCATTAGAGGTTGAACAACATCATTATCAATTGAGCAATCTCTATTTTGGCATCCACATTATGTCAAGTTGAAGAAATCAGTATGGAGGAAGAGCTGCCATTATGTTTCTGAAAAGATACACAAAAATATTGCTTGAAATAGAATCAGTAGCATTTAAGTTACTTAAAAAATAAGAAAGATGAACAAATATAATTGAGTTTTTTGGCAAGAAATGTGAATAGCATTTTGTAACTATATTGTGTATATATGTATAGAATTTATCAGAAAATTTATGAATCCTAAATAAAAAACATTTTATTAACAAACTATTAAGAATTTGGTCTTCTAAAATTTTTAATTAGGACTTTTCCTGAAGTATGATGATTTAAAACAAAAATATTAAAAGTATTTGATTGGAGTGCAATATAATTAATAGATTTATCATACATTAAATGAGAGTTACAAATTTGAATCCTTCATTAAACTATTTTTCTGTTATTAAATTAATTTATTACTGAGATGTGGGTCCTAGATTAATGAATATGAATACAAATATTCAATCACGTGACACTGCAATTTATGAATTAACTTAGAAATACAGAATTGTGAGTCTAAAAATTATTATAAAGTTTGTTCATTTTATATTTCAACATTTGTAATTCTTTTTATATATATAAAATATCCATAAAGTTTTAAGATTGATTTTATTGAAGAAATATTATCAGATACAGTAGACCCCCCTATAACGCTTAGATACGTTCCACGCTAACCGGAAATTACGTTGTAGGAATGATTAAATACATGAGCCAATCGCAGCCCGATAGGTGGGAACTTTACGGACTAAGGCTGTTCGAAAGGTTTTCTTCTATAAAATTAACCGATTCTAGACTAATTCGACTCAACATTTCCAAAACACGTATAATTTTTTGGGAATAATCCGTATAAACTACGCTATAAACAAAAAATTATAGGATTACTTACCGAGTGTGTACCGTTCGAC